>NC_051070.1:48111955-48411955 GCF_004664715.2 Peromyscus leucopus
TTTTGCTCCAGGAGATAATTATATAAATAAAGAACGGAAGCAGGGGTTGGGGAATTGTAGGTATGTGTGGAATATGTTATCTATAATAGGGTTATCAGGTTCATAGTATACCTCTGGGTAACATTGCAAGAACTGTGGTATTTAAATTAAAATCAAGCTATGTCAGGGGCATTTTCCAGAGGAGGGGTGTTCCTTTTTATTTTTGGACAAATATTTTCATTGAAATATAAAAATACATACTTTTTAAATCAGAAAATATTTCCCTCCTTGTTTTATTTAAAATTAATCTTTAGAGCTGGGTGTGGTGGTAACATGCCAGCAACCTAGTATCCAGGGGGTTGAGACGGTAGGATTGCAAGTTCTCAGCAAGCCTGGGCTGCATGAGTTCAAGGCCAGTCTGAGGTAACAGTAAGACACGGTCTCAAAATAGCCACAACAATAACAACACAATTTTGAAAAAACTTAGGCTTTGCTTCCAGTTGAGATGGAGAAATAAGCATCAGATATACCCTCTGTGTGAAACAACTAAAAACAACCTGGGCAAAACGGATGAAGCAAGGGTACGGCAGACAGTGACGGACATCAGCAACGCGACCAAAGGCAATGCAGTAACCTGAGCTGGAGCCCGGAACACGAGGAGGATGCTGATGGAAAAAAAGCGCCATTGTTTCTTACAACCCTGGAGTTCGATGAACAATGGCCAACCAGTGCTGGCTTCTCGGTTTTGACAAATGTGGGGAGATGATGTAAGACGATGGCGTTAGGAGGAACTGTGGGTTGGGGGATGAGCAAGAACTGCACTGTGTTTCCTTTGCAAATTTCCTGTCAGTACTTATTTTTAGGATTTATTTTTTGGGTCTCTGAATCTATCTGTCTGTCTGTCTGTCTGTCTGTCTGTCTGTCTCTCTCTCTCTCTCTCTCTCTCTCTCTCTCTCTCTGTGTGTGCATGCATATGTATGTGTATAAATATGTACCCACAGAGGTCAGAAAAGGGTCCCAGATCCTCTTTAGCTGGAGTTGGAGGTGGCTGTGAGCAGCCCCTGCTATGGGTTCTGGAACCCAACTCCAGTCCTCTGCAAGAGTAACAGGAGTTCTTAAGCTCTGAACCATTCTCCAGCTCCCTAAAAAATATGTTGAATAAAAGATGATAGGCTAAGATAGACTGTCTGAGGCTGACCACAGGAGGTCATAGGGCTCTGCTGGGAAAATGGCAGCCTGCTCATTCTTCCAAGTTTAATACATGGGTGTCCAGGGGAAGAGAAGAATAGCAACTATACAGAAACAAATTTAGGACCTTATGTTAATCTTCTCCTGAATCTCTACCTCTTAGACCAGGGGTTTAATTTGAGGCCGTGGAACTTGAGTGCAGAGCTCCTAAAACTTTGGCAACAGTAAAAGGTTTCGGAATGCATGAAGACCAAAAATTAACTTAAACCCAAACACCAGATGAATGCAGCATGTTGGTGGCAGCACTCTCCTGCGTGGGGTGACGTGACTTCAGGGTTGGCCTGAAACGCTTCAACTCAGACCCCAGATTCTGATTTCATGAACTGCGGTGCAGGTGTGGTTTTCTGCTCTTTAAAAACCCTGGCAGTTTAATGACTGAAAACAAAAGGTTTTAATACATCTTTTATTCCTTCCCCTCAGCATCCACACAGCAGTGTTACCTATGGATGATATTGTGTTAGAATATCTGCTTTTAAAACCTGCTGTTTGAGTCAGTGACTTGAGTTTCACAGAAAGCTGTTACGTGACTTTTGGCTTGGGGTTAGGACAGAATTCCCGACGATTTCTAAAATGGTTCTAACATACTTCTCCCATTTTTGTAGAAAGTATTTATGTGAAGCAGCATTCTCAACATTGACTACATAAAATTAAAATACTGATTAACATAAAGTCGAAATGTTCTGTATCCTGTAGTATCAAATGTTCCGGCAGCATTTACTCATTTGTGTAAAAGTAAACAAACACCCCCATCTCATTAGTTTGCAAATTTTTTTGTATTTATGAAATAATAAAATTCTATATATATTGAAGAATTGTTTTAAAACAAATTTCTTGATGTCTTAATTTTGGTAGATGCTGGCTTTGTATACCTTTTTATAGACCTATAAACTTAGGGTCACATGAAAATTTCTCAGGTAAAGGGCATCAAGGATGGAAAAAAAAATCTCAGGAAGTCCTTCCATAGAGAAGATTTTTGAAAGTATATTGATAAAGTTGGACTTCGTCTTGCAGTAACTAGCAGTAAAGAGAGAGACAGGATTGACAATAGGGTAGAGAAGGCTTTTGTTTGGAGAACTGATAAAATGATTCTGAATTCTGGACATCACTAAGAAGAGGAAAAAATTGGTTCATAAAAGAATAGCCTGGGAAATTTGATGTCAATCCCTGGTAGAGGTTTAGCATAATCCATTCAACCACTGCTTGAGGGTGTATGTTTAGGCGATGTAGTGAATCATTATTCAAAGTGTCAATGACTGGAAACATGTTTGCAGAGATCCTGGGGCGTTTTCTAGTTATAAAGAATTAGTTTGATTTATAACAGTTAACTTGGGGGTTGATTTTCTGATATATTATAAGTGAATGAAACAACATGATGCAGACTGAAATATGGTCCTATTTTTGAAAAAATAATTTAGAAAAGGAAAAGAAAACTAGTGTATGTGAAAAGCGGGAGAAAGTTCTGAATTGACAAGGAACATGTTGTAAACTCCAGCTTTCAAGCTGTCTGAGAAGAAGAGAGGGCAAACAGGTTTGCTTTGCATCACAGGAATCAAATCTAGGGCCTTGTACATACTACAAGTGTTTGCTTGTTTTTTGTTTTTTTTTTAGATAGGGTCTCATTATGTAGCTCCGGCTATTCTGGATCTCACTCTGTAGACCAGGCTGGCCTCAAACTCACAAAGATCTGCCTGCCTCTGCCTCCCGAGAGCTGGGATTAAAGTGCACAGTTAATTACAATTGTTTTAGAAAGAAAGGTCTGGCTGTGGGTGGTGGCTCAAACCTTTAATCTCAACACTTGAGAGGCAGAGGGAGGCGGATCTCTGTGAGTTCCTGGCCAGCCAGGGCTATAGAGAGAGACCCTGTCTCAAAAACAAAACAAAACAAAACAAAACAAACAACAACAACAAAGAAAGAGGGAAGGAAAGAAGAAAGGGAGAGGGAGAGAGAGAGAGAGAGAGAGAGAGAGAGAGAGAGAGAGAGAGAGAGAGAGAGAGAGAGAGGAAAAAAGAAAGGTCTAAAAGTTTAAAAAACAATTAGGCTGTTCAACGGATGTAGAATTATACGGAGAGACATAAATGAATAAGAAATTCATGAAAGAATGGCTACTAATACACTAAAGAGATTTTTATCCCAGGGGCATAATTTTAGTGTTCTTCTCTCTAACTTCTTTCTTTTTAAAAAAAAAAGTAAAAAAAAGAAATTATTATTTTATTGAATCAGAAAAAAACAAACAAACAAAAACCAAAACATTAAAGTCTTCCTTGACTAAGAAGGCACCGTGAACCCCAGCACTGTGGGGTCTCTCTCTTTGTCCCTTGTTACTATAGTAAACAGAGTGCCACCCTGGCACAGTATATTTATCTTAACGTGTCTCGTTCTATGAATAGCTGCCTCCTACTCAGTTTTAATTCTGCTATTTTTAGTTTAGTTAGTGCGGGCCACTGTTTTCTCCAAGGACTTAAACCCATCCTAGCAGTGTGTCAGGACCCTCTCCACGGACCTAACTAGAATGCCAAATCCATGAGCGTGGATTTCCTCCAGGGAACTGTTCTTTCCTTCACTGTCATGCCCAGCATTCGCACTGACAGGCTATGCTATGACTTTAACCCTTCTGACTGTCGTGGAAGTCAGACGAGGAAGAGCAGTAGATCCAGAGGGCCAATGTAGGACCTTCTGCCACAGAGGGGATTTTCCTGATAGCAGCAGAGCTGACCAGACCCCTCCATTGTTGGTTCCGGATGGCTCGGCTCACATATCGGTTACAAGCTGGGCACAGTTGCCCTAATGAGCAGCAAAGTTGGAGCAGTAGCCAGAAAGACATGACCTTCAGGGAGCTCTGGGGTGAAGAGAACACAACATTCCCAGGGCCAGGACGGGTGACTAGCCAATAAAACTATTTCTCAATCTTTACAATCAAAGTAAGTCACAGACAAGCAATGGGAGGGACTGAAGACAAGCAACCACAACCGAAAGGCATAATCCATTGTCTAGTTTCCAGACTGGAGTCTCTAATTACACCTAGACTTTCTTGCCAGAAGGAGGGTTCAGATACTCCCCCAAAGAGCTCCAGCACTATCAGAAATGTCTAAAGCAGCAGTTCTCAACCTGTGGGTTGCAACCCCCTGGGGTCACCTATCAGATATTTACATTACGATTCATAGCAGAAGCAAAATTACAGTTGTGAGATAATAATGAAATAATTTTATGATTGGGGTCACCACAACATGAGAAACTGTATTAAAGGGTCTCAGCATTAGGAAGGTTGGGAACCACTGGTCTAAAGGGATCTTGTTTAACTCCTTTAAACAAGAGTTCTGTGGCAGTTAACTCCAGCTACTCTGAGCACTGCACAACGGAGATCCTAAAACACTCTGAGAGTCTGCAGCTATTGGCCACGGGGTCAACGCTGATATTCCACTCTGGGCATCTGGAGCCCTAGACTAGCTCCAAATCGAAGTGGGTGCACTAGATCCACAGATCTAGTGAGGATTTCCTCAGTCCCCATTGTGTAATCACAATGACCATACTGGGAGTTGGCATAGCCCCCACATGGTTCCCTGCTCCTAAGGTAAAAGTGATCGCAGTGTGTGAACCGGGGGAGGGACCTGAAACGTCCTTCTCACCAGCCCTGATGGGAAAATTTTAAAATGCACCAGCGTGGCAGCGGACAGGGAGGAGTGGTGGTGGCCGATCTTAGCAGCACATCTGTGGTGACAACACCACAGTTCAACACCCCCATGCCCACCCCAAACTCTCTTCCCTCATTCCTCCACAGATCTTGATGACATCCCTTTCCAGGAAACTGCCTGCATGTCAGTCTCCATCTCAGAGTCTACTTCCTGGGGAATTGGGCCGGAAACAGATACAATTCTACTCTGTGAGATAAATCACAAAAAAGGTGCCACAGAATCTTACAAGAGAGCTGGCTACCAGAACGCCAATTGGTGGAGCCATGCAGGCCAACCAACAAAAAGTCCGACTTAGGCGTTGTCTTGTTTGGTTTTGGTTCTGCAGTTTCAGTGGCTGAGGTTGCGCCAGCTTCAAAGAGCAGTTGAGGTGGAGCCAGTCACAGGCTGCTTCCTGGTTAGACCAGCTGAAATAGCACCCAGGCAGTCCATAAAGTGCGCTCTCCCGCTCTGCATGTCCGTTTTCTGTATCTAATAGGAAAGTCTCCTCTGAACAGGTTTCCAGAGCTGCAGAATTTGCAAGGTGCTCTCTTCACTCCAGTTAACAGATTCATTGAATAAACCTTAAGTTTTTCTTTTAACAAGAAAGACTGAAAATTTTCAACAGTGCCTTCACTGGAGATGGTATTCTAACTTCTGCATGGAGACACTTTGCATTTTAATATAACCCAAGGTCTGTCAATTACTTCAGAATGGGCTGAAAAACCATGAGATTTATTTTCTGACTTTCTGTGCATCGGTGAGAAAAAATAATCCTACTATGCAGAATGCCCAGGGGCAATGAAAGATGAAAAATAAAGGTGTATTTTGTTGAATCTCTGTAGTCATAATTACAGCATTTGCACAAGAAATATTTGAGGGAAAAAACTTACACTAAAAATGGAATGAAAAATATAAGCACAGAGGGTGAATGATAGATGATAGATACCTAGGTACATAGGTAGATAGGTAGATAGACACATTGATAGCAAATGGAGATAGTTAATAGAGAGATGATAGATAAATGGATGGGTGGATAGATAGCTGATAAAGACAAATGATAGAGATTAGAGATACATAGATAGACACATTGATAGTTGATAGAGATAGATGGTAGAGAGATGATAGCTGGGTAGATGGATAGATAAATAGATGGAGAGACAGTCCCAGGAGGTGATGCTGTTATATGCCTTGCAGTGTTTGGGGGCCACTGGTGTCCTGTACCTCGAGAGGAAAATAATGTATCAGTGGAACTAATAACTAAAAGAGAATAACTGATACAGGTACCCAGCCAGAGCATGACGTCAACAAAAGTCACACGTGCTGTGGTCTATGATACCGCCCATGCCTTCCTCTCTAAACCCTTCTCTTCCTTTCCATCCATGTTCCTCTTTCTCCTTTCTCCACTGGCCTGGGCTGACTTGCTTCACTTAGATAATCACCGTACAATACAGTTAATGACTTTGTTTACAAGAGTTTTGCTAGGATTTTATTTTTACCATTTCTAGTATCTGGCCTCTTCAAATCAACTGAATATGCAAATGTGGACTTCAGCTGTCTTCCTCTTTGGCATATGGTATTTATGACTTGAAAAAAAGCTGGTTTGTTGTCACGGTTTCAGGGCATTTCACTGATGAGAGTTATCAAAAGCACTTACAAATCAGCCATGAGGCGACTGCTCGAACACAAGCCGTTATTAGGAAAATGGTCACGACAGGAAAACGGTAACAAAGAACGACTTCAGGGAAATGCCAGCTGGTTACTGCTTTCCAGAAAGTTCTAAACTCTAAACCCCAGAAATAAGGACTTATCAAAGGCTGTCGCTCTGAGTGAAATTGGATTTCTCTTTCAGATGTAGTAATAGGTTACTCCCGAAAAAAGCAAAGCTCAGAAACATTGCGGGAGGCGGCGGGGGGGGGGGGGGGGGGGGGGGGGGGGGGGGGGGGGGGAGGGGGGGAGGGTGTCATATTATTTTTAGTGCAAGGGTGAGCGTCCAGAGCTCAGACATGCTTCTGTCTCCCATGTGGCTGCTCCTTTTCCTCTCTCTCACATGTGGGTCCTCCAGGTATGTAAAAGTGCTAAACATTTTCCATGTAGTCTTAGTTGGTTAACTGCTTGGTATATGAGTTAAACACACTCCTAAATAAGAATGGATTTCCTCCCTCTCCCCTTATAATCAATGAGCAACTTGGAGATGGTGTTTTCAGATTTGCTACTTCAACCCACCTTTCTTTTAACAAAAGACAACCACTAGGTTATGGAACATTAGAACCAACAAAGATCTTAAAATCATACTTATTTGACTATACATAAAATATAGACATATGAGCCACCAACTGTTCTAGCAATTCTGATCCTTGTATCAATTCATTAACAACCACTCTTTCACAATGGAATTTCCTGCTTGGTACTTGACAATCACACTGAATGAAACAGAATCAACTAGCTATATAAACACAGCTTCAGATATACAATATTACCGGAATGATTGATTATTCTATGGGTTTGATAACACAGAAAAGGGTTTTATGGGTAGAATTTCCCCTACCTATACTATGTTCAACTTTTCTCACTGTGATTCAGTAAGGGGAGACAAGGACCTACCTCAAAGACAATTAGAAAAGGGCTATAGAAGCAAAACAAAGAAAAAGTAAGACAATTCCAAAATTACATATAAATTTTAAAGCTTACAATTGACTTGTTAGTTATAACAGGACATGTATGCTGCCATTGTTACTCCATGTATTATGTATGCTCTAGCATGCAGTCATTTGTGTTCTAAGCAGTTTACAGTCAAATATCCTCAGAAAATCACTCTACTAAGCAAATGAAGAAATAGCTAAGATTCTCTACATGTCCATTGTAACTCAACTTCCTTTCATAGTCTATGCTCAATATCTGCACAATCCTGATCTATTTCATATTTCTACTCTCTCTTCCCTCCTCTGCTCTATGTGCAAGATGAAAATAAATAATACATGTATTTAGTTGATGCATCTATGTGTTAAGACAGGAAGAATATAATAAATCGTGTGATATGTGAAGGTACCACTAATTCATCAAGATCCCCCCCACACACTTATTTATTTAATCTTTATAGTCACTAAATAGACTTATCATACTGGTAAAAATGAGAGCAGAAAATGAAAACAAATCTAGTGATAACCTATCATCCCAAAATCATGATAAGTCTCCAAAAGAACTGGCCTGCACACAGTAACCCTTTTCTCGCCAGCTCAGGAGCCTGCTTCTGCTCTGTGAGAGGTAAACAAGCGAGAAGGAGCTAGCCCCATCTAGGACCCTGGTGTTACCTCTGAAAGGCGAGGCCATGCTGCTCACAGAGGAGAATGGCTACCAGGACAACGAGGCCATAAAGCTTCATCCCAGCAGTGACTTGATGAGCAGCAAAATTCCCTAAGGGAGAAAGTCCCAGATAACCGATTGCATAAGAGTCTTCTTTACACACTGGTTAAAGTATAACACTGGGTTCCCTCTGGTTTCTGTAGCTCAGTTGACTTAGCTTTCGTTTCCAGTCTAAAAGAAACATACACACACACTTAGGTTGTTTGATAACTAAATCCTCAAAAAAAAAAAAAGATATAATGAACACCATTGTGTCTAATTTAGACAATCTCAACCCTGACACTGTGACATCATATACAAAATTCATGCAATTGCGTTACAAAACAAACTCAAAAAGTTTCATAATGTTCTACGTAAATTTGTGATTTTGTATTGGGCCTCATTCATAGCTACCCTTGGCCTCTTAGAGCAGCGTGTAGCCTGTGGATAGCAGGGCAGACACACGTAGGAGAATGATTGATCCCTCAGAGAAGAGAAGAAGGCCTGGAAAGTTCTGTGGCAGGGTGTGGTCTGAAGATTCACAACTGTGAAGGTTGGGATCATTGCCTATGTCCAGGGGAGACCTCCAGTGACGCACAGAGCTATCTTCCCTGAACTTGTCCTTTTCAATGTTTTCAACTTAGGTGAAGCTATAGTGTGGGGAGAGGGGGGGGGGTCTTCAAAGTTGTGGCTTTAAAAAACCCAGCAGCAGAGTCTGTGTAGGGGCTTCTAGGGTCTCCATTAAAAATATCTTTCCTTAACCATACTGAACGACAGGCCTGCCCATCGGGGCTGGGGCTGTCATGGGTACTGGTACAAGCAGTAAAAAGTTTAGGCGGCTCTGAATTACAGTTTGTTCAGAGAAAGTCCTCACAGTAGCCACCATCTCCAGCACGGCCACCGTCATTCTGCAGGTGGCATCATCTAACATTCTGTCTAGCGTCGGGCCACGTCTGACCTCTGTAAGTGGACAGAGTCCTGACAGCCCTCCCCACATTCCACCTGGTAAATACCTGTCAATGTCCCTGAGGGGAGGGCAGGGAAATGTGCAAAAGAGTCCACAACAAACATTTGAGAGTGAAAAAAGAAATGATGTGATGTTTCAGGCTTCTGAGACAAAACCCCCAAACTGAAAGTCAGTGGGTTAAGGTGACCTCTACTGAAAATGGTTTTTTATTTGTTTGTTTGTTTTCTTTTTTGTAAAGCAAAAGAGAAATAAGAAAATATATACACATCTGCCCATTTTTAGGGAAGAAATACAGGAAGGATAGATCATAAATTGATGGGTTTGCTCTCCTACAGGCAAGTGTGGCAAGATACCAGAGTAGCCATGGCGAAGGAGAGCCATTTATTTGAATAAACCTTTTGAATAGGGTCACGCTATGTCTTCACATCACCAAAATAAAGGAGCATAAATTTAAATGATGAGTGCAAACAAGAGGAGATAAATAGTGGACACAGTGGGGAGGAGGGAAAGTAGACCATAACTCTCTTTCACTGAAAATAAACTTTTGTCATACAGCATGTTCTGATCATGGTTTCCCCTCTCTTGTCTCTTCCCAGATCTTCCCCTCCTCCCCACCTTTCCAACTCCATGTCTTCTTTCTCTCTCACTCTTTAGAAAACAGGCAAACGGAAAAAAAAAAAAACAGAATAAAATAAAGCAAAACAAAGAAAAAGCACAAGAAACACAAAACATACAAAACCCATAACAACATAGAACCAGAAACCATAATTTACAAGCAAAAAACCAGTAACAGTAAAAATGCCCAAACAGCCAGGTGATGGTAGCTCATACCTTTAACCCCAGCACTCAGGAGGAAGAGGCAGGCTGATCTCTGTGAGTTTGAGGCTAGCCTGGTCTACAGAGTGAGATCCAGGACAGCCAGGGCTACACAGAGAAATCCTATCTTCAAAAATAAACAAACAAAAATAGTAGTTAGCCATCTACTGCTGCATGGAGGGCCTACCCTTAAGTGTGGTTTGATTATTCAGTGAGACTCCATTGGAGAAAACTATTTTTTCACTTTTGAGCAGTTATCAGTTGGAGATGGCTTCTTGGCTGGGTGTGGGAGTTCGTGTCCACTTTGCTCTCCCAGCACTGGGACCCCATCTAAGCCCAAGCAATGCAGAGCCTGGGCACGCTGCCACACTCTCTGAAAATACATCTGTGCTGGTTTTTAATGCTTGTGTGTGTGTGTGTGGGGGGGGGGGTTCTGGTGAACATATGCATGTGTGTATAAGTTTTTCCTTTTGTTAGCACAAGAAGTAGTCAAGAGATAACAAATTTTACACTATGTATTTTGTATTCTGTGTTTCCTAGAGAAAGTATGAAAATGAATATATTTTGAATTACATCTCTTTCTGTTGAAGTAATCTGGACGTTTCTTTAGCAAACCTCTACAGAATGGCATGATCTTTTATGTTCTTTGTGTCTGACTGTACTAGTTAGGGTTCCTATTGCTGTAATGAAGCATCATGACCAAAAGTTACCTGCAGAGGAAAAGGTTTATTCAGCTTCTATATACTGAATGACAATACACCCAGGGAAGTCAAGACAGGAACTCAAACTGAGCAGGATCCTGGAGGCAGGAGCTGATGCAGAGGCCGTGGAGGAGCACTGCTTACTGGTTTGTTCCTGGTGAGTTGCTCAGTCTGCTTTCTTACAGAACCCAGGACCAGCAGCCCAGGGGCAGGATCACCCACAATGCCCCGGACACTGCCCCATTATCACTACTGAAGAAAATGCTACAGGCTTGCCTACGGCCTGATCTCACAGAGGGATTTTCTCAGCTGAGGTTCCCTTCTCTCAGATGACTCTAGCTTGTGTCAAGTTGACATGAAACCACCCAGAACTCTGACCTTAACTTCCTTCTTCCCTTAGTCCCAAACACTAGTCTAGCTGCCACAGTGATCCCGGGCAGGCTAGCTGTCCTTTCTTCTTGGTGCTTCTCAGCTCTGTCCCTCCGGTCTAGACGTGGTTTTATTTGTTATTATCTTTTGATTTGAGGATTTAGGTGTCTCTTCAATTTTAGAAAAACCACTCTTCCTTGCTGGTCCTATGTTGGGACTTCTACTGCAGTCTGTCAGTCACTCCTTCATGTCCTGTATCTGTCCCCTCACGTTTGAGAAAACCATGACCTTTGTCCCTGTGTGTTCCAGACTAGGTGCATTCTCTGCACTCTCTTCAGATCCACTGTTCCAACAATGGCCATGTAGTCACTGGAAAATGATCTCAGTAATTATAAGCCTTTCATCGGGAGTTTATATGCTTAACAATTTTGTTTTTATATCGGTATTTTAAAACATTGTGTCAAATGTGGGGCGTTTACCCACCACCCCCACAGTTCCCCAGAGTTTTCTTGAGTGCAATCAGCAGGAAATATTAGATAGAAGGATTTATTGAGGAGTATATCTCGGAGATAAACAGATAGAATATAAAGGATAGCCTCGAGAGGGCCTGGAACCTATTCCAACGGGGCCCCGACTGTCTCTGGCCCAGGGTTTTTATAGAGATGCCAAGGGGTGGAGCAAAAGACCTCCTCCCCCAGCACAGCCAAGTGCAGACCGTCTCAGACACCTGCACTCAGGCCCGTGGTCCTGATCATCCTCTATTCGGACCTGCTGGGTAAAGCCACGAGGAACCCGAGAACCGGCTCCCACAGCCAAACTACTTTATTGCTCAATCTTTTACAGTAAGATTGCTTAAGGTCTCCCTCCCGTCCTCTCTCCCTTCTTCCACCCCTCCCCCCTGCCTTCCTCTCTCCTCTCCATCCTCTTTCTGCTGTGCTGGGAATAAACTCCCAGGGCCTTGCCTATGTTTGCCAAGTGCCTCACCGCCCTATGCTCTCAGCCAGTCTCTCTCAGATCATGAGAGTACTCGGAATATTTCTTTAAAGTCAGGGTCACACTGCTCTGCCAGGTCAATTACATTGAGTGAATCTGTGCCTACTGCTGATTTTTGTTGCTGGCCTCATTAGGATCTGGGTTTTCAGGGATAGAGTCCTGATTTGCAGGCTCATTTTGAGCAGAGTGACTTTTGCGTAGGAAGTTTCTGTTTCTCTCTCTCTCTGCTCACTTTTTAATGTTCTGTACTCCCCACTACCAGCCCCAAGTAGCTCCCCCACACCACACACACAGGGTTTTTCTGTGTACCCCTGGCTGCTCTAGAACTCATTCTGTAGACCAGGCTGGCCCGGAACTCAGACATCCACCTGTCCTCTTGCAAGTAACTCTTGAATGTCTGCTCCAAGTCTTGGCTTATAGCAGATTTTGGATTTCCTATGTCAAAATAATGCTAATGGCATTTGAAATGCAGGCACCAGGCAAGGACAAAGTGACACCTTTACTGATTTATTTGCTCTTTTATTGCCTGCAAACCAGCAGCTGTTTGTAAATCACTCCAGATATCAGTGAGCAGCCCTCTGAGATACTTTTGATTGTGGCACATACAGAAAAACACACAGATCTCTGAAGTTGGATTTGCCTTACAAAATGTCTGCACTGGAGTACCACACCACCCCATCAAGGTACAGCAGTGTCCCCCTGTCTACCCCAGTCAGTTTCCCCCACTGCAGCAGCTGCTGCTATGACTCCACCTCTGTAGTGTAGCTTTACCTGCTCTGGAACGTAAGTGGTCGTCATACTGTGAGCTGTCTTTTGTTTCAGGCTTCATTTGTTAGTTTATGTTAAAGAATCTTCTTCATCATCCTGTGAACTAGTAACTGATTCTTTCTTACTGCTAGGTGGCATTCAGTTATAACTGTAACACTCTTTATTCAATTTTTCCATGAAAAGACATCGGGGATGCTCTCAGTTTGGGGCTGTTATGCACATAGCTGCTATGGATATTTGTCTACAAGCCTTTTTGCATGAGTGCCATTGGTAGGGAACAAGCATGTGTAGTTGTTAAAGTCCTAACCACTCCATATTCTTCTCATTATTTGCTGCAGTCAGTCTTGTCACCGGAAAGCTATTCTAGTAAGTGTGTGGTGTTTCTCAGTTTGGTTTTAATTTTATTTCCATGGTGTAATGTTGGAAAACATTTTTCCATTCCTATCAACCATGTGTGTGTATACACATATATGTATATGGAGAATGATATATGTGGTGAGAATGAAAAATGATAGCATATATCTGATATATTACATACTTAGTGTGTATATGTATTTAGTGTGTATATGTATTATATATTTAGTGTGTATATAGTCATTATGTAGGCATAGGCAGGGAGAAGTGTTGGTTCCAATCATGTGTCTGATTTTGTTTGGGATGTTGTATGGGTAGTACAGATACCACTGTTCAAATGTGGAGGTCGGTGTGCAAGGACAACTTGCAGGAGTTGGTTCTCTGTTTCCACCATGTTGGCCTCGGGGATCAGATTCAGGTCATCAGGCTTAGCAGTAAGTACTTTTCTTGGCCTGCTGAGCCATCTTGCTGGCCCCTCTGTCTTATTTTTAATCAGATGTTTGTCTTATTACTAATGAGTAGGAATTATTACTTCTGGAACTCAGTACTTTGATATATAGATTATGCCTACACACACACACACACACACACACACACACACACAATCTCTTGATCTCATAGAAGTGCGTTTCTGAAAACATAAGGTTAGTAACAGTTTATATCAGAGAGCTGTGGTGAGGGCTGAATGCGGTGACATTTGAAAGCGACCACAGAGCAGACGCTCAGCCCAGCTCGTTCATAGTAAAGAGGTAAGTGAAAAAGCGTGAGTATAGGCCAGTGTAGGCTCCACTCAGAACCTCGTCTGGCCCATCACGACCCCAGGACAGCCAACTCTCTTTCTGTGCTATTTCAGGCTATAAATGACCAGCAAAGAAAGAGCCATGGCCCCTCTGTGGGATCAGTCTCATTCATAGATTGGTTCTCCAGCTTATTTGGAATATTAGGTGGCCAAAAAAACACCTAACAAGGATGTCTCGAAGCCTTCTAACCCTCTGTCTTTATTAAGGCAGATGCTTCTGCACCGATTACTGCCTTGGAGTTCCTCCCGACTTCAAGCAGAGTGAGAACCAGGGCCAGGGCCACGGTGGTGGCCTCAGCAGCTCATTTCAAACATGCACTTCAGACTCATTGTTAGGGAAGCGTCGAGAGCCAATTAATTTGATGCCTTTTTTAAAAAAAAAAAAATGAGTTCAGGTGCAGCTCAATTTTCAAGGTTTCCTTTCAAAATTACTCAGCCATTAAAGCTGCATAATCTTGGGAGGCTTTGAAGAACATAATTGATAGATCTTTTTATGCTTCACACATTTTCTCTCATGTTTATTCATAGAAAATGAATCTGTGTTATAATTTACACCAAGTCTTAGGGTATTTGGCCTCCTCCATTTCTAAAGGGGAGGAAAGAAGACACACTTTAAAAGACATTTAAAAAGCTGAAAGCAGACAGCTCAATCCTGGGTTCCAATTCCTTGCTGTGGTGAGCAAAAAACAGAGACTGAGATCTGGAGCACCAAGAGGGTTGCCTGGCACCCACACAGGAGAGTGCTCATTGGCTGGCTGGTTAAAGCCATGGAGAGAGCAAGGCTAATGTTGGGACATTTCCATGAATTCATACTCACTTTGATGTTCTGCTTGCCTGCTGGGATGCTCCAGCCAGATGTTCCAGCCAGGCCCGCCCTTTGGAGCAATACTCCAGATATAAAACAGCAGATCTCAAATGTCCCTGTTCACTCAGTAACGTAGGGATCTTTTCAATATTCATGTTTAAACCAACTGTATCTGAATATTGGGGCAATGATGATAGGCACAAACTTTTTTAAAGTTCCTATGGTGATTCCAATGAGCCGCCAGGCTGCTGGGCAGTTGATCGGAGTCAGCCAAGCCCTCTCCAAGTATGATGCATGAACCACGAGCTGTAGAATCTTTTGGGGGCAAATTGCAGGCCTCATCAGCCCTGGAGGAACTGAGTCTCAAAAGTAGGATATGAGGTATTTGTGGCATCGAGCTCCAGGTGGTTCCTACGTCCTTTAAAGTGTGAAAATCTCTCCTAAGCTTTTCCCTTGTCTGCCTGTTTCCCAAGATAAGGCAGTTCCCAGTCCCAGCCGTACTGGTGTGTGTGTGTGTGTGTGTGTGTGTGTGTGTGTGTGTGTGTGTGTGTAAATGCACAAGCAGGTCAGAAGTCAACCTCCTCCAGTGTCATCTCTCAGATGGCATTCCTCTGGCACCTTCCCCTTTATTGGAAACGGGGTCTCTTGTTAGCTTGGGATTTTTCCAAGCAGGCTGGGTTGGCTGGCCAGTGAGCCCCAGAGATCTACCAGTCTCAACCTTCCCTCTGCTTGGGATGACAATTACACACTACTACACTGGCTTTTGGCTTTTTACATAGGTTCTGAGATCAAACTTATGTCCCACACTTTACAAATGATCCTCCCAGCACCATACTGGGCTTTTAGTTCTTCGGAGATGCTGGACCCTTTCCCTTTTTTTGTATTACACTACTTGGTAGACACACTTCCTCCCTCCCCTGCTGTCAGCGATCTGGCAGAGGTTAAAACAATGAAGTTGCAACCCTAGGAAGTCATTGTAAACCGCACATCTGGGGAGAAGAAGAGTAAGGATGGAGGTTTGGGGGCAGTTTGTTTATCAAGTTACCTGGCTGTCACTGGGCATTATAGACAAATCATCCTAGAGACGCTTGAAGAAAATCATCTGAGGTTGAGAGGTGAGCTGCAGAGAGACAGAGGGAAGATTTGTGGGATTAGGCATAGACTGGGTTAGATCCATTAATGAGGCAGCCACCAGGAGAAGGTAGTGCCCAGCCGCCGGGAGAAGGTAGTGAGTGCCCAGCCGCCGGGAGAAAATAGTGCCCAGCCACTGGGAGAAAATAGTGCCTAGCCACCAGGAGAAGGTAGTGCCCAGCCACTGGGAGAAGGTAGTAAGTGCCCAGCCACCTCAAGAAAGTAGTGCCCAGCCACCGGGAGAAGGTAGTGCCCAGCCACCAGGAGAAGGAAGTGCCAAAAGACACTCTAAGTGAACCCAAGAGGACCAGAAGACACAGCTTTGGACCTGTGCGGAAAAGAGGATGCTGTAAGAGAGGGAGCATGGGGAAGGAGAACACTGAAAGGCCAAACTGGGTTGTGGAGGAGGCAGCAATGGAGGGAAAGGCACTCTGGCTGTCTCAAACAAGTTCTAACGGTGGGAGGGCCCTGGAAGGATGCTTTCATCTTTCAAGCCCAGCATCTGTGGGAAAGGGTGACTTAATCCTGTCTGATTTCATTTCCTATCAGCTGTACATCTTTATGAAGACCTCTGCTCCTCTTAGTGTTTCTCAAGCTTTGATGTGAAAGTGAAGCGTCTCCGTCCATTCTCCACGGTTGCACTTGAACACCACAGCCTTGGCCATTCATAAAGAATATACTTTTATTTCCTATAATTATGGACCCTGGGAAGTCCAAGGGCAAGGGGCTACCTCTGCTGAGGGTCTTCTCCATAGAGTCCCAAGGTAACACAAGACACCTTGATGAGACTGAGCAAGCATGACCAAGAGAGTTTGTTTTTTTGTTGTTGTTGTTTTTAATAGTAAAGCTATTCCCATGATACCCCAGTAATCTATGAGTTGATTGATCTATATATGTGGGTAGACCCCCTTAGTTTACAAATCACCTCCTGTCTTAGAGGTTTTCTTGTTTGGTTTTTTTGTTTGTTTGTTTTTGTTTTTGTTTTTTCGAGACAGGGTTCCTCTGTGTAGCTTTGCGCCTTTCCTGAAACTCACTTGGTAGCCCAGGCTGGCCTTGAACTCACAGAGATCTGCCTGCCTCTGCCTCCCGAGTGCTGGGATTAAAGGCGTGCGCCACCACCGCCCGGCCTGTCTTAGAGTTTTATTGGTGTAAGAGACACCATGACTGACAGACTCTGCCAGATCTGACTGGACCAAGAGGTGAATGACTGTTCTCTCAGCTGGTCAGCCCAGTCTCTAGGCCCTAGGCCCTGAGGCACAACTCGTGCCCTAACCCCCCCCCCCCCATTGCAGATCCAGTTGCAGGCCAGCAGGCAAGAATCCTGTGGGCAGGCCTTCCCAGCACCACCCCCATCAGACCCTGCAATCTAAAAGCCCCACTCCATCCCTCAAACCCACCCACCCCCAGACCTCAATGGCTCCCTGAGACACAGACTCTGCCACCTCCAATTAGACCAAGGGTGCTGACTGGACCAGGAGCAGCTCCCTGAGACACAGACACCACTTGCACCAATTGGAGGAAGAGATGGGTAGACACCAGTGTAAGAATACATTCAATAACATAAAGAGCAATATGGCACCACCAGAACCTAGTGGTTCTACAAAAGCAAGACCTGAACATCCCGATGTAGAAGAAGCAGAAGGAAACAACCTTAAAAATAACTTTATGGAGATGATAGAGGCCTTTAGAGAGGAAATGAAAAATTCTCTAAAAGAAATTGAGAAAAAGACAAACAAAAAATTGGAAGAAATCAATAAATCCCTTAAAGAAAGCCAAGAAAAAGCAATCAAACAGGTAAAAGAAACAGTTCAAAACTTGAAAATTGAAATAGAGGCAATAAAGAAGATACAAACCAAGGGAATGCTGGAAATGAAAATGAGTAAATGAACAGGAACTACAGATGCGAGCATAGCCAACAGAATGCAAGAGACGGAAGAGAAAATCTCTGGCATTGAAGATGCAATAGAGGAAATAGATTCACAAGTCAAAGAAAACATTAAAGCCAACAAAGTCATAATACGAAATGTCCAGGAAATCTGGGACACCATGAAAAGACCAAACCTAAGAATAACAGGGATAGAAGAATACCATTTCAAAGGCACAGGAAATATATTCAACAAAATCATAGAAGAAAACTTTCCCAACCTAAAGGAGGAGATGCCTATGAAGATACAAAAAGCTTACAGAACACCAAATAGACTGGACGCCCCCCCCCCAAAAAAAAAGTCCCCTTACCACATAATAAGAGACACCATGACCAAGGCAACTCTTATAAAGGAAAACATTTAATTGGGGATTGCTTACAGTTCAGAGGTCATGGCAGGAAGCATGGTGGTATACTGGCAGGCATGGTGCTGGAGAAGGAGCTGAGAATTCTACATCTGGATCAGCAGGCATCAGGAAGTGAATGTCACACTAGACCTAGCTTGAGCATTTGAGACCTCAAAGCCCACCCACTAGTGACCTAGTTCCTCTGACAAAAACACACCTACTCCAACAAGACTACACCTTCTAAGAGTGCCACTCCCTATGAACCCATGGTGGCCATTTTTATTCAAACCACCACACTTCCCAAAGATCTCACCTCCAGATGGCTTTGACATATGACCTTGGGGATTACATTTGCAGCATGTAAATCTTTTAGAGAAACATTCAAACCAAAGCATGAATCAAGTGAGGATCTTTGAAAATGCAGATTCTGATTCAGTGTGCCTGTGGATGGCTGAGACCCAAATTTCTAGACAGGTTCCAAGTGAACCTTGTCCAGGTACCATAACTGGAACAGAAAGACTGGATAGTTAGGACTTATAACAAACAGTGAGCCTTTGTTGTAGCTGTCTACGGAGTCATCCAGTTTTATGTCAGATTCCATAGAGCCTTAGAATGAGATATTTGCCCACATTGTAATTTTCTAGAGATTTCTGTTCCAAAATAATGTGTGGTAGCTCTCTATTAACCAAGCTACTTATTTAGATGGAATTCTTCAGCTTTCAAATGTCAGATAATATAAAAATTACCATCATCTTGCCTTCTTGTCTCTGAGTTGTTGACAGTGAGTATGCATTAGCAAAATTGCCTAGGATGTGTGCCTGTCGTGACTTGTTTTTTAGTTCACTAAATCCTCTTATCCCTTTTATTAAAAATGGATTTTCTCACATAATATATCCTGACTATGATTCCCCCTCCCTTTATTCCTTTCAGTTCCTCCCCATCCCCCTCCCACCTGGAGCCACCCCTTTCTGTCTCTCATTAGAAAGCACATAGGCCTCTAAGGGATAATAACAAAATAAAATATAACATCATAAGATAAAACAAAGACTGATACACCAGAATAAGACAAAACAATCAGAAAGAAAAGAGCCCAAGAAAAGACACAAGAAACAAATATAGACATGAGAGAATTCCATAAAAACACTAAACTGGAAACCATACTATATATCCAAAGGACCTGTGCAGGCCCCATGCACGTTGCCTGAGTCTCTGTGAACTCATTCGTACATTGATCATGTTGATTTAGAGGACCTTGCTTCCTTGGTGTCCTCCATCCCCTCTGGCTCTTACACGCTTTCAGCCCGCTCTTCTGGAGGGTTCCCTGATCCCCAAAGGGAGGCATTTGATGGAGACTTCCCACTTCCACTCTCTGCATGTTGTCTGTCTAGGGGCTTCTGTATTTGTTCCCATCTACTGCAGGAAGAAGGCTCTCTGATGACGGCACAAGGCACTGATCTACGAGTGTAGCAGAAGGTCATTAGGGGCCATTTTACTATGGCTCTGTTCTTTTAGTAGAATCGTAGTACTTGGTTTTACGATAGGTCCCTGGGCTATCCAGCGTCAGGTTCTTTAGTCACTCAAGCATCGTCAGATATGGGTTCCATCTCCTGGAGTAGAGCAGGCCTTCAGTCAGGTCATATATTGGTCGGTGACAAGCTTCATGTCACCACTGCACTAGCACATCTTGTAGGCAGGACACCATTGTAGATCCAAGGGTGTGTAGCTGGGTTGGTGTTTACACTTCTTCTTTGGCAGCATACAGAGTACCTTTCTGCACCAAAGATGCTAGCACATAGGGGTGAAGGCTCTGTGTAGGCATCAGTTCGACCTCTTCGTGTTCAATGAATTGTGTGGATGTTGCCTTCAGCAATAGGACCTCGTCATCAGTTTGTGGAAAGCAACCTCTAGTCCTGGCAACAGGCTGTGTTGTTTGGGGTTCCCATTGCCATAAGTTTTTAAATATATGTAGACATAAGGGTCAGCAAGATGGCTCTGGGGTAAGGATGTTTGCTGCCAAGCTTGACAACCTGAATTCAATCGCCACAGTCCACATAGTGGAAGGAAAGAATCAGACACCACAAGTTGCCCTCTGATCTCCACAAGCACGGCACAGAATGCACACACACCCACCCACACACCCCAAATAAATCAATGAAAAAAATCTAAACATGTATTTACGTAGACTTAAAGCATAAGAAAACACAAGCTCTGTCTTTCAGAAATAGGGAGAAAGGATGTTGAGTAAGGGAGCCATTGTTACCAGAAAGGGTAGGGCAGCGATTTCCATTACCAGAATTTTAACAGGAAACTCTCAAGATTTCACAAGAGGACCAGTCAGCATTGCCCATTCTGATCATCCAGCTGTCTTTCTGGATTTGGGGACTGCAGAGCCTCACTGGGTAAAACAGTGTCAGGTTTACAAGAGAACACTGCTGGCCTTTACTCTAAGGCTGTGTGCCTTCTACTGATGTGGATGAAGGATAAAGCTTGAGGCAGCAGACACAGTGACTGGAGGGAGGTGGCCCCAAGGACTGTCCCAGGGACACTGAAGGCACAGGGGTATGTGTATCATTCACTAAGCATTGGTGTGGCATAGGCTGGTCTAGGTGACCGAAGAGTTCACACAGTCTATGAAAGAGGCTGATGGTGAGCCCTGGGACAGCCTTGATGAGCGTGTGTGTGTGTGTGTGTGTGTGTGTGTGTGTGTGTGTGTGTGTGTGTGTGTGATATGCATGTCTAAGTGGATACAGTCGATAGGTTGGCTGGGACTTTGCAAGTCACCTAATCCAACCTTTGCGTCATGTCGACTCCAGAGTCCTAATTTCCAGGCAGACAGCAGTCCACTCTATGCTGAGCCCTTTCCAGGTAGGTCCATTTCGTAACTTTCCTTGTAATCACGTCTGCCTGGTCAGTGTTTCCCACAGTCAGTAAACATCACTTGTAACTAGTATAAATCACATTTGAAACAATTTCCTTGCTCTTATTAAAAACTGGGGAATGTGCATGGCTTTGTAGGGAGCACCAACACATGTAAGTCACAGATCCTGCCTGCTTCTCATTCATCAGACCTGAGTTCCCACATAAAGGTTTGTGGATTCTTCATTCAGAATCGAGTTTTGAGTTCCCACAGTACTTCATTCATAGCTTTGCTACACCTTTACTGAAGTCTGCTCTTTATTGTAGCCTTGTGTACATGCATGTGTGTGCATTATCTCTTTACTGTGTTAATATCTTTCTTTAGATGTAAAATGGAGAAGTTTGGATTGGCTCAACTATTGCTGCCTGGAGGGCCAGCCTCCAGCAGCCCAGGGTATGCAAAAAAAAAAAATCCAAAATGCAGCAAGGGCTAATCTTTTCTGTCTGGGGGAAATAGGAAAGAAAACACATGCATTCTGATGGTAACATTCTCTTTTACTTCATCTTGGAAAAATCTTCTCTGAAAATCTCTCGTCTCCACACAGCTACATATCTCTCTACACTGCTACATCTCTCCACTCCCTTTTACACAGCCACACATCTCTACACAGCTACCCATCTCTATACAGCTACATCTCTCTACTACACAGCTACACACACACACACACACACACCAACAGAAAAGCTCTAGACAAATACATGAGTTATATTTTGAGGGTCAGAGCCATTCTGATAACATATGAGAAATCACACGGTTTCTCTCAGGCTTAAAATATTATGCTGACCAGCAGCTGGAAGTGAGTCTATGCTCAAGAAGTGGGTATACTATTATTCACTTTGGTCTTATTTGCTAGGGTAAAAAGACTGAGACAATGTAAACATCCATAAGCTACAAATCAAATCCAGCTTCAACACTGACATAATGCGGGGTACCTATTGAAAAGATTGAGCTGGATCTCTATGTAAAGATATGGCTCCACCTCCAAGATAGTGTTAAGTGGAAAAGAGAGAGGGAAAGAATAAATCATTTTGGGATGTATGTTTGACACGTGCCCAGATATTCCTGAGATGAAAGTAAGTAGTAAGAGTAGTTGATAACTGGGCAGAAAATTGAGGGCTTGAGACAGGAGCAGTGGATGGTGGACGCAATGGCTCTTTGAGGATCACAAACTCTAAGGGCAGAACTTGACAATTCCTGTATTGTAAATATCTCCCTGTGCCAATTTCAAGCCTACACTGTTTTCATAATAGGTGGACAAAATTCAGTTGTCTCCAGTGAACTGATACAAGACAGCTTCAGAGTACAACTCTAGCGTAGGGAGGGGAGGGAGTGGCCGCTGTCTACTACAGATCTTTGGGTGAGTTTAGGTAGGGAAGAGAGTGGCTGCTGTCTACTGCACATTCTTGGGTGCACTTAAATTCCTCATGCCACACTTGGTTTGCCCAAGTGAAATGTAACCATCAAAAGCTAAATGTAGAATTCTTGCATCCCCTAGGCTACTGTACCTTGTCTCTCTCTCTCTTGTGATATTTCTCCTTTAGTGGTAGAGCTTGCCTGCTATCCTGTCCTTGTTTGTGTGCTTAGGTAGAAGACCTAGAGCTGCAGTCTGGTCCCAACCAATAGGATCAGTAGTTTTTTTGTGTATGTAGAACACAGATACTGTGCTCACACAGGAGCTGAAAACACATGCAGTCTAGGAAAGAGCCACTTTTACATAAGCCAATGATAAGGCTAGGTATACACAGATGCAAAAGATCAGTTTCCTAGCCACAGTGGCTAGCAGTGTGGCTTTTATTTGTGGCTCAAGGTAGAGCCATACCACTTTGATGGCAAATTTCTGTTGTCTCAGCAGTCCAGCCTAGAAGGAGCTGGCTTCTGCACTCTTCACATTCCCCCATAAGCACACACTCCCTGCCAAAGTGAGATCCAGTCCAGAGGGGGAGGAGGCCCCAGATGTTACTGACTCAAACCACCTTTTCTCAGTTCACCTTAGAAGTCATTTCACCAATCACCAGGCCTGATCTTCTTCATTGGGTTTAAAGGGTTTTGAATAATTCTTGTTTCAGCTTCCTTCATGTAACTAATGGCAATGTATACCTCAGTTTTCAGCTGGAACTTTCTCCTCCTTATATCACTTAGCACACACCCAGAGTTTTGTGTCTGTGTTTGGCAGTAAGTTGAGTGCAATGACTATCTCTTGTATGGATACCTTACTCAGCTCTTAAACATTTCTCACAGACATCAAGCCCTCTGGGCTTGTGAGGGACAAGCAACCTTTAACATATCCAGAAACAGCCAGAATTGGGAACATTTTATTTGGAACGATTGTTAACATGATTTATCTTCATTTTTCCATTAAGGCAATAACACCCTTCCTTCATGGAGGCAGATGGGGAAACATCATCTGAGGTGACATGAAGTTCAGACTAAGGTCACAGCCAAACACTTGCGTTCAGATGCAGCAGGGATATGGGGTGGGAGCTGGAAAGAGTCGTTTATTGGCTTCCTGAGTCCACTGCCAAGGATTGAAGCCACAGCCCTGCATTTTCATTGCTTTGGAAGATGATGAAGTCCCGTTACATCCTGCCATCCCTAAGAAGATACCTTGGGAGTAAGTCTGTCACTAATGCAGAGGGAGTTTAGCCTTGGTTCACAATGCTCTGTGGCTTTTTAGCTTTTGGTAAGTTTTCTTGGAAATTGCTTATCTAGTGGATCTATCCAAGTCCATACTGTCCTTTGTTTGTTTTGGAATCCAGGCAGTTCCTAGGAAGCATTCTACTCTTGACATCCAGCTACGTGTGTGTATGTGCCTGCGCAAGCATGTGGGTGAGGCAGGGACGTGTATTATTGGCACATATTGACCCCCTTGGGAACTTTAGGGTGGCAAAAAGCTTTTGTAGTCCCAACTAAGTGAGAATTGGTAATATGGCCTGGCGGCAACCAAATAGGCTGACGTCTAAAAGCAAATGAAGCTGAGCAGGACTGCTTCCAATTGTCACCAGACATTTTGCCAACACCACAATAAGCAGATATCTAACAAGGAGGGATAAATGCGTGGAGATGCAGCACCCAAAAGGGTGGATGCTTCATGACCCCTCCATACCTGCCCTTAGTAGTTTTCACCTTTATCACACTTGCCTTGAACCCCCAGGTTTGTGGGCTCCCAGGGACTCTTGGGATGCCGGAGCTTGACTGGCTGGTCAGGTGCTCCAGTGGTTTAGAGACCAAGATGGCAAGAAAGGGGACCACAGAGCAGGTGTGGTTCTGGGGGGACTCGAGCAAGCTCACGGGCTGAGAGAAGGGGATGCAAGGGGAGGCTGTGACCAAAAAGGGGCTTTAATTAAGGCAGGTTTGATGATCCCCTCCAGGTCCTCACTCTGAACAGGGGGAAAAGCAGCTAGATAAAACTGGCTTGAAAGATCAAGTAGGAGTTAGGAACATTGTAGTTTCATCCTTGACTACCAGTGAAAGCAGGGAGGGCAGGGAGGCCGTCTGCAAACAGCTTCTTTTTAACTTTTTTTTTTTTCTGGTAGAATTTCAAAGAATAAAAAAATCTGTAGGAGAGTGGATCTTCTGAAGAAAAAAAAATAAAAGAGAGAAGCACCTATTGCTAAGGACAGTAGAAGCTACTTGGCCGAACACATATGCACTTTCTGGAATCTCGTATAATGTCTCTAAGGTTCGGGACTGTGGAGTGGCCTGAATGGTCCTCTGTATCCCGGGAGCACCCTGTGCTGACCCTCAGGGCCCGCTCCGTCACCCTTCCAGCTTGCTCTTCTGGGCCTTACACCCTCTTCATCCCATTCCCCATGAGGCAGGCAAACACTGTCATGACCATTTTGGGGTTCACTTCCACCAGGTCTTCCGGAAGGGCATACACTCTGGCTCCGATTTTTCGGGCCATAGAGATGGCATACCTGTAAGAGAGAACAGATGCAGCTCCTGAGCAGTTGTGGGTGAGGAGGACCCTGTGGGAGCATGGGCACAGGATCCGCATTCAGGGCAGAGGCCGGTAGCCCCATCTGCCCCCAGGGGCAGACAAAGCTTGGTTCAGTTGGCTCCCACAAAAGCCTCAGCCCCGCTCTCCAGTGACTGTGAAACTTGTGTTCTGCCCTTGAAGGCTTTCCCAACTTTTACCTTTTTAACGTACGTATGCATATGTCTATGTGTTCATGTGTCTAGAGGTCAGAGGTCAACACCGAGTGTCTTTATTTTTTTGAGACAGGGTCTTTCACTGAACCTCAGTGAGCTCACTGATGTGGCTGGGCTGGCGGGTCAGCAAGTCCCAGGGAGTCACCCGCCTCCACCCTAGCACCGGAACTGTAGGTGTGCGGGACCACACATGGATTTTAGCATGGGTGCTGGGCATGCCCGCGCAGATCCTGTGCTTGGGTGGCAGGCACGTTTCCAACTGAGCTGTTCCTCCAGGCCCCCTCCCGCCACTTTTAAGACCCATGCGAAGAATATTCTCTGGGGGTACAGAGCGCGGCAGAAAACGCCCAAGAACGAAGCAAGAATTGCGAGGGGCGAGCACTCCGCGGACTGTATTTCAACCGCAGAAACGTAAGAAGAAAACTACATATATAATATCTTGTCGTGCATAATACCCGGGTGTGCAATTTCTTGTTCTGTGTACAGATGTTTTTATTTATAGCGCGTGGCTATTAGAAGAGTCAGAGTTCTGTGCTCTGCTTTTCAAATGAAGTCATCACAGCCGCACTAGAGCTCCGGAGGTCTGATAGATTACGTAACCTCTGCCAGCTGCGCTCTCTTCTCCAGTGAGCCCACACTCTTAGCTGGCAGTTCTTTGTTCCCCCCCCTTGCTGTACCCCCTACTGTAGCTCCTCAGAGTCTCCCCACCCACCCAGCCCCCCCCATCTCCCTCCTGCTCTCCAAAAGAACGTCTTCTTATTTGAGTGACCAAATTAACTTAAGAGCACTGCCCACTCCTCCTCCCTGTCCACCTGTCAATAACTTCCTCCACGTTAATTATTAACCAAGTAAAATTAATGTTTCCAACGTAAAACACACAGGGAACCGTTGCATGAAAATCTGTGAGTGTAAAAAAAATCAACAAAAATCCCCAACCCAAACCAAAACCACAGGCACAATCTTGTCTCAAAAACATAACCGTTCTTAGCCTTTTGTGGACTTTTTTTTCTTTCACGGCGTGTGTGTGTGTGTGTGTGTGTGTGTGTGTGTGTGTGTGTGTGTGTGTGTGTAAACCAGAGGACAACTTTAGCTGTTGTTTGGCAGACTCAACCCATGTTATTTTAGATTATTTTATTATTTATTTTCGTTTTCTGTATAGTGTCTCTCACCGTCCCGGAACTCACCATGTTGACTAGAGTGACCAGCCAATGAGCTCCATGGATCTGTCTGTCTTTGCCTACCTGGCCGGGAAGTTAGAGCCCAGGCCACCATGTCCATATCTGCCTGTAAGGCAGACACACTCCCCAACTCTTTAAACTCTTCTCTATAAGAAGAGGTTAGTTGGTTTTCAATGCCAGCAGTCAACCCAGGACTTCCTGCATATTCTGGCATGTTCTACTGCTGACTCTGTCCCCAGCCCTGAGCAATTTTTAAAGAGCTTTGGGTCTTGTGTTTGAAGGGCAATGCACAGGAACCTGGTCTCTGAAGTTAGACTCTGGCTTTCATCTGTGCAGCTTGAAAATTGTGTGACCTCAGCAAGTCCCTTAAACTGAGCCACAGTGCCTAGGCCTGGTTTCAAGCCCTTGTGGGGTTTTTGTTGTTGTATTTTTGTTTTGATTCTGTTTTCATGGTGTTCTTCTGTCTAGAATTTCCTCCATCTGTTTCCTGCCAGCTTACCTGTCCTTGCCAAGGAGCTCAGCTTAGATGTCATTTGCTTTAATGAGCTAGAGCTCCTTCCTGCCCATTTCCTGACCTTGCACTTCCCATTATATACCCCGTCACAATCTATGTAACCACAGCTTAGCTCTAACTTCTCTCCAGTAGACTGTACGGAGCACCATCGTACGGGAAGTGCAGGTCCCCATTTCTAAGCTGACCACAGAGAAAAGGGCACTGCTGGGATTCTAAAGCAGGAGTATTGTGAATTCTAGATTTGTAAGGGACTCGTTTATGTCCCTTTTCCAAGAAAGATATGGGGAAGTCCTGACTCCCATAATCTCCGGCTGTGACTTTATTTGGAAATACAGTTGCTGTAGATGTCACAAGATAAGGTTATGCTGCAATGAGTCTAATGTGGCCTGTGTCCCCATAAGGGAGAAGACACACACGGGAAGGTAGCCACATGAAGTCACACACACACACACACACACACACACACACACACACACACACACACTGAGTGGACACAGAGATTAGGACGATGCTTTACAAGCCAATGAATTCAAGGGTTTGCTGGCTATTGCAGAAGCCAGGAGAGAGCATGGGGAGATCCAGAGCTCTTGGGATCAGTCAGCTCTGATGTCAGCTTGATTTCTAGTTTCTGTGATTATGAAGGAATGCATTTCTGTTGTTTTAAACCATCCAGTTAGGGTGGTACTTTATCATGGCATCCCTGGAGAGTTAACACAAACTCATCTAAGAAAGGTACCTCTGTAGAGCAATAGTTGGTACACTTTCTGTAAGAGGCTATCCAGTGCCATTTTGTCAGCCTTTTATCTAAGATCAAGTGATGCCCAGACAGTAACTACCTCAAGGTCTGCAGACTCTGCTGCAACTTCTGAACTCTGCTGTTGGAGCAGAGACGCTCCTATGGAAATGAATGGACTTGTGATTCAATAAATCCTTCTTTAAAGATGCATACAATGGGCCAGATTCGGAGACTGCAGCACTCTGGCTCCTATCATAGAAGGTTCATTTGGCAGGACAGTGATTCTGCTGGGCACATTCCTGACACTGAACTCAATCCTGCCTACTTTCCACACCAAACTTTAGGGTTTTGTTGTTGTTGTTGTTCTTGGTTTTTGAAGACAGGGTTTCTCTGTGTAGTTTGGTGTCTGCCCTGGATCTCGCTCTATAGACCAGGCTGGCCTCAAACTCAGAGAAATCTGCCTGGCTCTGCCTCCTGAATGTTGGGATTAAAGGCGTGCACCACTGCTGCCCAGCCAAACTTTAGTTTTAAAATCTACAGATCAGGATTAAGAAACCAGATTTCTAACTGTAGCCTTGCTTATTACTTATGAGAATCATCTAGGTTTTGTTTTGCTCCGTTCTAACACAGGCAATCTTAAATTGCTACCATACCACACCTAAATTGATGATGAGACCTCAATAAATCATGAGAGGAAAAATCCGGAAGAGCAGAGACAAAGTATTTTCAGAAAGCATCAGCATCAGCTTCCACGGCCACCATTGGTAGCTGTGTCCCCATCTCCCATCCCCAAGTTTATGTACATACTTTGCATTGTTGAGTTTCTCTTCGTCATCCAGGTTTTCTGTCTTTAGAAGGTCATAGTTTATGGAACCTGGTTGAATGGCGTCAATGAGATCCAGAACTGGGAGGCTGGTACTAATCTTTGGATCCTAAGTGGAAAGAAAGGGAGGGCTTGTCAACATGTCCTAGAGTTCCTTCTGTCTGCTTCAAGGGAAGTGGGTAGGCCTTTTTTCTTTAATATAGAATAGACATAGAAAGAAGAGACTAAAGATGTTGGGCGGGAAAACCCTGCTTTATATAAGGGGCATCCTAGAGTGAGTGGCAGAGGGCAGGTGAGGATACAGGTAGACTTGGTGACAGCAGATGTTCTTTCTCTGAGGACCACGGAAAGCTCAAGGTTTCCATGGAGACAGCAACAGTGTGATTAACCACAGGGACAGTAATTAACACACTTTGCCCAGCCTTGTCTTGTCACCGCAAGGCTCAGGCATAGGCATCTATTCTTTTGTCTTCCTTTTTTTTTTTAAAGCTGAAACTTTGGAAGCTCATTTTGTAATTGACACAGCAGTGTATGTATTCATCATGCTCTGAAGTAGACAGACATTGTGGGGTGGCTACACCTAGCTAATACATGTATAGTCTTACAGAGTGGTCATTTTTGTGTTGGGTGTTTAATATCCGTGTTTAATCTCATTAATTTGTTCAGTGATGGTATCTGAACTGAGAACCTCACCCATGTTAGTACCACTGACCTAGGCCTTCAGTTTCCACAGCTACCCTTCATTACAGAGAGGGAAATTCTGGGGTTAAGTGAGCTGCTAGGAACTGGTAGAGCTCGGGTCTGAATCTAAACTTCTGACTTAGCATCCTGGACATTTGTAAACGTTTGGATGTTCGCCTCTAGTGCCGAGAATGCTCCTCAGATGTGGATGCACAGAGCTCTGCCCGTGTGCTGAGTCCTTGAGTCATGTCCTGGGCGGGAGGAGGGTGCCCGTGTTACCGTCCAAGCATGCAGAGTCTGAGCAGAGCATGCTTGGGAGGTGTGAGTCAGAATAAATTCTAAGGCTCGTAAGAGATAGATACCAGTTCTCTTGCCCAATTTTCCTGTACAGGTAAAGCAATCATTTGTCATAAGAGAATGAGTCTATTTTAATATTTCCTCTTGGTTGACAAAAGAACCACTGCAGCTGAAAACAAAGATGGAGTCACATTTGCATTTTTTGCACTACCGTCCATTAGCGTGCATTAGCATCCATCGCTACCTCCGCAGGATGTTTTGGTGACAAAGCACCAATCAAGCAAAACGGAGAGATGCAAGCCCCACCTCCTTCCCTGCATTCTGCCCTGGGTGTGGAGTTGACCGCAGGTGAGGGATGGTAGGCATCGTGTAGACGACAAGGGAATGGGTTTATTTCCAAAGTGTTTAATCAAGAATGAGCTGTATTCGCTGTTTTAGCGTCTCATTGAAAAGGGACGGGCTAATCTGACATTGCCTTTCGTATCACCACGTGGCCCTCTTTAATCAGTGCTATAACGACTTAGGGAGAAGAAAGACAGAGGAAATTAGACCAGAATGGCTTGTGGGATAAGAGAACCATCAAGCACTCCAAAGAGTGAGTGTCAGCGTGGCTTATCAATCCTTGTCCCCACAAGGACACCCAGGACATCACTATGGCATTAATTAGTGCCTGGGGAAGCAGCTGCTGTCCCAGGAGAAGCACCTGTGACTGGCCAGTTCGTCACTGTGGTTAAGTCACCCATGGCTGTGCTGCCCCGGGGAAAGGCTTTCCCCTCACTTAGAGAACAGCCCCTGCTGTGACCCCAAAACTTTCCCAGGCGTTAGTTTCCTTACCTGTAAAATATGGAAAGCGGCGAGGATAAACTCAGAGACAGGAGCCCCTGGGACTAGAATGCAGCAGTGGCTGAGATGCCTTTGACTTTCCCCCACTGCCCTTCCGAATCTCTCTCAGGGAAGATCTACTTATTTCAGTCACTAGCCTCCATGTCTATCTGTGCTGGGCAACCCAGGCAGAGTGGGAGGCTGGAAGGGGGTTGGAGCTCCTCCAGGATGAGCTCACAGCAGATGGAGCTCTTGCCCTACCTGACTCTGCCTTTGCCCTGCTGGGCCAGAAGAGACTCTGATTTCCCTTCTCCTTCCTGCAGGGTGTGAGGGCGTCCCTCCCCACAAATCCTGGCCTTTAAATTAGAACACCAAAGTGACGATGTATGGACATAATTGCAAAATGGATCAAGTCACTGGGTCCTGGAGAAAGACTCTCGCTAACAGACCGCCAAGTTAATAAATCTCATAATATAGAATGATGTTATTAATAAAAATAGGATTGGAACGAAGTACATATTTTCCCCCAAAATAGCACACAAGATACCTTTTGACATTTTGCACCTCGCCATTACAATGTAAAAAACTCTGAACTGGGGAAGTGTGCACATTTTAAAAAATGTATTACTGTGTTTTATACCACTTCCAAAGAACAGAGCTTAAAATGAGGTGCATAAAAAACAGGTTTTTTAAAGTCAACCACCAAAGGAAAAGTGATGAGAAATTTGCCAGTGAAATGGCCATGAACATTAAAACAAAAATGGGTCGTTTAAGAGAAACCAAAGGGATCATCGAGTCTCTAGCACGGAAGGTCACTTCGCAGGTAATGGGGACACGTGGGAGGACAGAAGCTGAAAACTTTACCTTGAAGCTGGAGATGGATGAGCTTTTCTGTGCCCCCTTCAACGTGTCATTCACCCAGTTGACAATAATGTCATCATTGACCTTCTGTCCACCGCCAATACCTTCCAGGATATTCAGTGTGTACCTGGATGAAATCAAGAGTGACTTTTGCAGAAAAGTAGCTAAGACATTCTTCTCTTTCTAGGCACATCCTGGAAGGGAGTCTGAACACTACTATACCAGAGGGGGAAGAGAGTTTTTAATAACACCAGTCCCTGTTGCTCATCCCGTGTTCACTGCCGCTGTATTCACAACAGCAAGGGAATATGGAAACAGCCCAGAAGTCCTTCAGCTGATGAATGGCTAATGAAAATGTGCTGCATTTATACAATGGAATGCTATTTGGCTGTTAAGAAAAACGAATCATGAAATTCCAAGGTAAATGGAAACAATCATTCTGAGTGAGGTAACCCAGGAACAAGAAAGACAAATATCTATTTTCTCTCATTTATGGATACCAGCCTTGAATCTTCAGATAATGTGTGTTCCATTTGGAATACACACAGAGGTCAGGGAATTAGTAATGGGTTGCCAGGGGTGGTTTCACATGAAGGGAGATAGGACACAGTGCTATAAAGGGTTAAGGAGGGAATGATGGTATAGGAAAGGTTTAATGGGAAGGACGATGAGAGATCAGAATAGAGGGAATATGGGGAAGAATAATTAAAGATAAAGACCTTTGGGAAAAAAAAGTCCCATGGAAACCTATGACTGCAGAAGCTTCGTAAAACACACTCACATGCATGAAGAGTTTAAATGGAGTTACCTAGACTAACAACACATAAGCATACAGTTTTTATAGTGAACTACAGGGCAAATGCTTCCTTGTACCTGCTGCCGTTGCTCTGGGAAAGAAGAGTAAGCAGGAGAGCAGGGATGTGTGAGAAGGAGAACGGAGCACAGGGCTCCTCTAACCTGCAATGCCGTTCTTAAAGGGACCACACACATGAGGGAGTAAGGCCAGTGAGACCGCTCAGCAGGTAAAAGTGATTGCCACACAGGCCAGAGAATGAGAGTTAGGTCTCCAGAATTCACGTAGAGGAGGAAGGAGAGAACAGACCCACGGAGTTGTCCTCTGTCCTCTACACTGGAGCTGTAGCACGCACACACACACCAACACCCACAAACACACTGCTCACACCCACACTGCCTCCCCAAATGTAATAAATAACATTTTTGAAGTTAAAAGTTAACATCTTTAAATTTGAAGTGTTGGGGAAGTTCCAGCAGCGACCAGACTAAAGGGGAAATATTGGTAAGCCGTTGGGACTACAGTAACAAAGACGACCTCAGCCGGAGGGTCAGAATCCTTCCGTCCACGGTGGTTTCAGCATTGGTGTTTTTACGGGGAGAACATTTGTTATAAGATGCAGCAGGTCCTTAAAATTCTCTTGGCAAGGAATAAGTAACCTGCTTCCTGCTGGACTGGAGGAAAACCAAGCAGGTGAGCCACAGGAAGGCTTGGGTCATGGTTCAAGCGAGCAGGAGTGGGTCGTGTTACCCGTGAAAGACATCTTCTCAAGTTGAAACTCAGGGAGCTGGTGATTGACTCTCACCCAGAGGGCCTGCCTGAATGAGGGCACCATCCACTCAGGTGCCTTGGACTCTGCTCATGGAATCCATCCTCCATCTTGCTCTGGTTACCCAGTCTACACAAAGCACGACACTCACACGGATGTCCACAGGGATTTCAAGTTTAAACCCTGGAATTCGAGGGATGCCTGGATTGCTCTGGGCTAAAACAGCTCCCATGGTTGAAAAAGGAAGAACTGAACTTTGGAGTGTTTATCACTTAAAATCTTTTTAGATGGAAATGAATTTAGATTTATTTATTTTATGTGTATGAATGTTTGACTGTATGCATGTATGTATGTATGTATGTATGTATGTGCACTACATGCATACCTGGTGCCTGTGGAGATCAGAAAAGGGAGTTGCGGGCCCTAGAACTGGAGTTACGGATGGTCATGAACCATGTGGGTACAGAAAACCAAATCTGGGTCCTCTGCAAGAAGAACAAGTACTCTTTAAGTACTGAGTCATCTCTCCAGCCCCTATTTTATTTAATTGGATTCAGTTACGTGTGTGTGTGTGTGTGTGTGTGTGTGTGTGTGTGTGTGTGTGTGTAAACATGCTCAGTTGCATGCACATAAAGACCAAAGGCGGACACGAAATATCTGCCTCAGTCATCTACTGAACTGGGAATTTACCTACCTAACTAGTCTGACTAGTTATTGAGATCCAAGGATCCCCCTGTCTCAACCCCAACAGTTCTACAGACACTTGTATCTCTGCTCAGCTTTTATACAGACGATAGGGATCCAAACTCAGGTCCTCATGACTTCATGGAGAGTGCTTTACCCAATGAGCCAACACACTCCAGCCATTCTGAAGCTTTTCTTTGTTTAAAAAAAATATATATCACATTCATTGAACTGGCAGTTAGATCCCCCCTCACAGTGGTGCCTTCCATTCCTCTCCCAGATCAGCTCTCCACCCCAACCTATACCCACACTCACCCCACTCTCACCCCCACCCCACAACCCCTGACACACACAGACACACACACACACACACACACACACACACACACACACACACACACACACACACACACTTCAACTAAACAGGATCATTGGGACCTCTCCAACTCACACTTTGCATCCTCTTGCCTAAGGAGTCATCTATGCTTGCTGGCTCAGGTGTCCTTTGCCTCCCACATATTTCCAATCCTTTGAACACCTCCCAGCTCAAGCATCCCTTCTCCAAGCCATGCTGTACATTAATTATTACACCCAATAGAAGCCTTTTTCTCAGAGTTTTTGATGGAGACAACACCCACCATGTCCCATGGAGACAGGTCCATGTCTGTTCATCATGATTGTGTGGCCTTGCTGGAGGAAGTGTGTCATTGGGGGTGGGTTTTGGGGTTTCAAAAGCCCAAGCCAGGCCCGGTGTCACCCTCTTCCTGCTGCCTGCCAATCTAGCTGTAGAATTCTTGCTCCTCTCCGGCACCATGTCTGCCTAGACACCACCATGCTTCACACCATGATGACAATGAACTAAATCTCTGAACTGTAAGCCAGTCCCAGTTAAATGTTTTCCTTTATAAGAGTTGCCGTGGTCGTCATGTCTCTTCACAGCAATAGAAACCCTAACTAAGACAATGATTTTTTTTTTTTTTTCAAAAAATAAGCAGGGTCCCTAGTGCACACTGGGCCTCCAGTAAATGAAAGTATAGACTGGTGGGTAAAATATGTGAAAGGAAAGCAAGGAGATGAATGAGATATTTAGTTGGACTAAAAAACAGGACCAAAGTGCTAGGAAATAATGAGCACCCAGGATTTAAGTCTAAGGTGGATTTAAAAATTACTCCTAGTAAAAATTACTCCTTGAAAACAATCCTGCCTTTTGTAGGCTCATAAAGATTGTGTGTTACAGTGAAATAGGCCTCTTATTTTCTGGCACTTAGTATATGCATTGATTTGTTTACATTAAGACAATGTTTACGAATTTCTGTCCAGTGAACATTTCAGTAAGGAATGGTGGGTCAGTAATTACCTCATTAAGTCTTTTCTATAAATAAGCTGAGGGAACAAGCTAAACACAACCTTCCCAGCTGCTCCCTTCATTCCAGATGTGCATTTCCCCTCGCCAAAAGTCCAGCTCTGCAGAAGCTGAGTGTTCCTCCATTCTCTTGACCTTGGGAACTACAGAGGAGAAGCCAACCCCTACACAAAGGTCTGTCTGTTAAAACAAAAACCCACCAGTGAACAGAGACCCTCCTCACAGGGCTGTGGGGCATTTTTGAGGTGTCCTCTGGCATGGTTTTAAGAACAGCCCTTCATGGCGGCATAGAGTTCTGATGAGTACAAAACAGTCTCACTGCACCTCTGGTGAGGTGCGGGGGCTGAATGGACTCAGACACAGATTCCTAAGTGTAGAGAGAAAGGCAATGGGAAGAAAGCCTAGACCTGGGCTGTAATCTCAAATAGACAGCGCAATGAACAATTGCTCCTCCAGAGACAAGCTTCAAAATGTGAAGCAAGGGGCCAGAGAGACAGCCCCGTGGATAAGACCACAGACAGCTTTTGCAGAGGATCTGGGTTTGGTTCCTAGCAGCCACATGAGGAGGCTTACAATCTGTGCACTTTCGGGTACATGGGATCCAACGCCCTCTACTGGCCTCCCCGAGGTACCTGCTGCACTCAGGTCTACATAACTCTACACAAACACACAGATACACACACACACACACACACACACACACACACACACACACACACACACGCACACACACACACACACACATTTTTCTTTAATAAAACCAGTGAATAGTCTGTGCCTACCTAGATTTTTTTTCCCCCTCAGAGATCATTAACCCTTAATAACACCCAAGTTTGGGGTGACTGTGCTTCTAGCTGGAACCTTGCTGACAAGAGTTCAATGTGGCTGGTGCTTGCAAAACACACTGGGCTAAAAAAAAAAAAAAAAAAAAAAAAAAAAAAAAAAAAAAAAAAAACGTGTCCAAATGAAATAGCAGTGTGAGCCCCAGGTCCAGCCAGGTCCTCACTCAACCAAAGAGGATAGATGTGGCGTGGATATGAGAGACCAGGGAAGACATGATATCTCTTCTTAATCTCCTGCCTTCCCATGCTCAGCTCTCATTTATTTAGCATTTGATACAAGGGACAAAGCTTGGCGTTTTGGTTGTTGAGGACCTAGTCCAACGTCACCATCCACAGCCTGTGTGGCGGTAGGGAATGGTCTCTCTCGCCTGCCTGACGGCCTGTTCTCTTGCCTCACTCTATCATTGCCACCTGCTGGCAGCTTACTTGATTTTAGCTTTTGTCTCCTAATTTACACATTATTTGCCAGCTGTCCAATGTTAGAATGATTTCCATGCTCCCGAAGGGGGAAAGAGAGGCTTAAGCATACAACCCTCATTTGTTCTTGGAGGGAAAATGACATGCCATTTATTGTCCTGATAAATGGCCAAATTAGCATATCCGTGCAATCCAAGTGAAATAAATTCTACCTAGAAGTGGATGCAAATCGAATAGATCTGTTACTAGGTGGGCAGGCTGAGGGGAAAGGGAAGGAAAACAAAGCAAAACAAATTCCTGCTGGTCCTATTTACAGAACCGCCCGCCGTCTTCCCTCCTTCATCAGTAATGCATTGCTCTGTCCACTTCTTGCATGCAGAAATCTTGTGTAACAAACATTGGTGAGAGCTGATCATCTGGGTGAAGTCAGCTGCAGCAGCAGAAAGGCCTTACCTCATATGTATACCAGCCCCACAGAAAGGCCACATGTGAGCGAAACTTCCGAAGCAGATGAGCACAGAGAGTAATTTAGCAACCTGGAGCACGGCTTGGTCTGGGCTATGAACATAGCCCTCTCCTAAGAATGCACTTGGCAGTCTGAGACCCCTACCTGTGCGTACTACACACACACACACACTCCTCCCCAAACAATGAGGCCAGCAATCTGTTAGTGATCCAGGACCCCACCTGTACTGAGCTGAATGCACATCCCTCTCTGAACAATGGATAAATTTCCCCTTCCTTTGATGGTTAAGCATAGATAAATCCTTTCACTCATACTCATTATGTAGACAATGTGGCCTCGATTGGATCTGGGTATTGGATGCGTGCAATAAGGAAAACTGTGTCCTTAAGTGAACTTCTAGAGAGGATCTCCTATTTGTCTTCTTCTGCCTATGCATGGCTGGGTATGCATATGATTAAAATAAGACGCATATCCGAAGGGGCATAGTATGTGCAGTAAAAAACAAACACAAACCTTATATAAATTAAATCTGTCAATCAAAATAGAGAACTACTCAAACTATGTCCCTAGTAATCAAACTCTTCCTCCTGTGCCTCCAAAAGGAAGCCCCAAAAAATAGTAATCAGGCCCTTTGAGCTCTCTCTGTCTGTCTCTGTCTGTCTGTCTGTCTGTCTGTCTCTCTCTCTCTCTCTCTCTCTCTGTCTCTCTCTCTCTCAGCCTGCTGTCACTCCTGGCAGCATAGCTCTTTCTGATCTGGAGTATTGTCCATTTTTTTAATAAGCTTCCTTGCTACATTAGCAATCTGTGTGAGCCTTTCTGTCAATTCTGTGAGTAAGAAGCCAAGAGCTTGGAAACATCCCGACCAGTCCTGACTACGAATAACACTTTCAGAACAAACATCACAATACAGAGTGGATTTTTGATAGTATAAAATTTGTAACAGAATGGGGTTTGCTTAAGTTTTCTTATCATAGTCTAGCATATCAATATTATCCTATATTGTAACTCTTGAGAAACTGCAGTTATAACAATGAAAAGGACTTGCTTTAAAGCCATCAGTGTCCTGCCCCCCACCAAATATATGAATGACAATGAGGCTCATTGAGAAATAGTTCATGGAACTATATTTTGGTGAGACTGGCACTTGGGAACTTTCAGTCAAGTGTGTCCAACCCATGGCCCGTGGGCCCCATGTGACTGACGATAGCCACGAATTTGGCCCGAGACAAAAATCCACAAACCCACTTAAACCATTAGAGATGTTTTTGAGGTTTTGTTGGTAACACAACTGCATGGTGATTCTTGAGCATAAACTTTAAGGATGGCAGTGTTGTGTCATGATGCCAAGGGTTAGACACATCTATTGTGATTTCAATGTCAAATGTCCCCCATGGGCTCATGCCAAGTTTGAATACTTGGTCCCAGCTGGCAGTGCTGTTTGGGGAGGTTGTAGAACTTTTGGGAGGTGGAGGAAGTGACTGGGGACAGGCCTTGGGGCTTTACAGACTGGCTGCCGTTCCTGTTCAACTCTGCTTCCTGGATTTGGACACATTATGACCAACCAGCTTGCTGGCACTACCATCATATCTCCCCCACCTGTCTTCTCCATGAGGGGCTGTATCCCTCTGGAACTCCAAACCAAAATAAACCCCATTCCGCTCGAGTTGCTTAGGTCAGGCTGTTTTCATCACAGCAATGAATAAGGAACTAAGAGAACGCCTGCATGTGACATACAGTAAAGCAGAGTTCAAATTTCTTCAGCGCCGGAGCTCCCCACACATTATGAGATCACCCATTACAACACCTGCCTTCCGTCAGTTAGAAAACCCCGAATTTGGGAATGGGGAAAGGCAATTCGAGTCAGGGACTGAAGTACACCATGATCACTGCTGATTATTCCTCAGCAAGTGGGAACATTGGCACAATTTCATCAAGAACCAATCATGAAAACCAGGTCTCTGCAGATGCGAGACTAAAGCTGGAGGCGAGGGACACATCATGACCCTGTTAGACAGAATATCATCTGACACGTGATTTCTAGGGCTTCCCTGAAGGTACAAAATAAATTATGTCACACTGATACAGGATCTCCATTAGGGACATAAGATTCGGCCTGGTAAGAGCTATCAGTAGAGAGGGGAAGAATGCAATATTTTAAGAGAAACAAGCTTATTTTTATTTAATCAATTTCCTATTTGTATTATTGTTTCCTAACTAACATCACTAGGTAGCTATTCATTAATGAAGTTTACATCTGGCTCCCAGACATATCTGAAGTTCTCCACTAAAGAGCTTTCGCAGAGATAAACTTTAAAGTTCTTTATTAGTGGGACATGATGAGGTAGAAGGGACCAGTCGTAAGTACCTAGCACACAATGCTGTTCAGACTCGGACAAAATGAAGGACAGGATAGTGGCTTCTGAAAGGAAAACAAGGGAGGGAGGAAGCCCTAAGACTACCTGTCACAGAGAGGTCTCCAAGCTACACACTGAGAGAAAATCCAAACATCCCCATACACTGAGGTAAGGGGGTTAGAACTCAAGGAAACTAAGGAGCCCAGAATTTTCAGTGCAGAGTTCTAGACCTGAGAGTATTTGCAAGGAGAGGAAAGTATGGTTGAGAAAGAAAGCCCTAGAGGTGCTTAGAGGGTGTCTTCAAATTCCAGCTGAATTTTGCCCAGGGCATGCATGTGAGGCTGGAGAAAGAACAGCTTGAACAGCCCTTGAAGCTCACATGGGGCATGAAATGATCTGGTCCCCACCAGCTGAAGAGGAAAGAAATCCTAATGCACGGGTCATCAGCTAAGATGCTCATTTAGTGCCTTGTTGCTAAGCAGCAAACGGGCTCTGGAGGAGGAAGCGTAAAGCCTGCTTCAAGAGGTTGAAACTGGGTTTAACCTCACTCCACCCCAGAACAAAAGTGACAGATTAGTGAGGGATGGAGAAATACCCGGTAGTGAGCAAGGTAAACCTTATAGTGTTTGGAACGTGATTAGAAAAATAAGCAACATGCAAAGAAATAAAATATGGCTTGTATTGAGGATAAAAGTGAATTAGTATAAGCAGAGCAGACGAGAAGCCATTACAACTGCATCCACATGCTCACGAAGGCAAGCAGAAGATGAGAGGCTGGAAATAGAAAAAAAGATTCAACACTTCTGGATGTAGACACTATAATATAAAGTATAAAAATATACTTAAATATATACATATATATACTAAATAGAGTTAATGAAACATGACAGTACACACAGAGAGAAAAAGACAGATTAACGTAAAGATATATTGGCCTATAGCTTCCAAAATGAAACAACAAATAAAGGAAATAAGTAAACAGAGACTCTTCGATGATTACACATGCACTCAGGGTTTCTAAACAGGGGTGGGAGTGAATTCACAACAAATAATTAAGGAAATTAAAAACTAAAAGTTGGATGTGAAGTTTAAAGCAATACCATCCAATAATTCAAGGACCCTCAAATATAAGTAACAACTTTGCACAACGTCGTACATAATCAAATTATTTCAAACTGGTGATAAAGAGAAAATTTAAAAGAGCCCTGTGCAAAAACTAGCCTATTCCATACCAGGGAGCAAAGGTGAGGCTCATGACAGGTTTTCTGCTGCTAATAACACAGGCAAGAAGACAGCGAGCATCATTTTCAAGTGCTGAAAGAAAAGTACGCTAACGTAGAAGTGTACACTCAGAGAAAGCATGTTTTACGAATAACAAGGAAGCTAAGGCAGCTTCTGGCATATAGAAACTGAAACACTTCATTATCAACATCCCTGTATGATTAGAAAGATTCCAGATATAAGAAAAAGATCTAAGGTGGAGATCTAAACCTATAGGAATGTAATTCACTGTCCCTGACACAAATTAGTTGAAGGTAAAAGGACGGGAAAAAGTATGTCTGCCACAGGAAAGGGTGGTGACTCTACTAATGTCAGGAAGAACATACTGAGAACAAAGACCATGACCAGGCACACGGAAGGTCGCTCTGTAATAAGATGAAAGTATGAGTCATTCAGATGAAACAATAATCTAAAATACTAATGAACCTAACAGTAGGTTTTCATAAGAACTCAACAAACACCAAAAGAAAGAAAGAAAGAAAGAAAGAAAGAAAGAAAGAAAGAAAGAAAGAAAGAAAGAAAGAAAGAAAGAAAGAAAGAAAAAAGTAGCAGAAAAGCAAAAGGCCCTTCCTTAGTTACTGCATTGAACTTAAGTTATGGTTTTACTGAATTACATCACTTTCCTATTGTGTTTCTAGATAAATGACCCATTCACTAAAATCTCACGCATCCCCCATACCTTCTCATGAGCTGCCACATCAGTGCCAATGTGAGAGTGCTGTTTCCTTCATTGAGATCCTGTCCTGCGATGCCAACAAGGGAAAATTTAGCTTGATTCTTCCCCAGATCCACTGCATAGTTACAGTTCTCAAGCTGTTAGTGAGGCAGAGAGAAAACAACTTATGGCGTGCATCATCTTGGTTATGATAACTATCAGAGAAACGATTAAAAAAATAAAGACACAAAGTAAAACAAGTAACATCAGACCTGCCCAAGCTCAAATACCAACTTGGTTCTGCACTACTATGATCTACACTAACTACAGAGATTTTCATCCATAAATATAACTCCTCAACTCCACCAAAAGTATGTGGTGTGCCAGTAGAAAACTAATTTATTATCATGAGCATTTTCATGAGTATTCACACCACATAGTGAGCCATCCTCAGTTATCTGTCTGTGATATTGCTAAAATGGTTGGATTTTTGGGGACAGATGGACAGGGAAAATTCATATTCTCCATCTTACATACACATAGCGGATAGACATGGAGGGCAGACATTCCAGTGGCTACTCGTAGATTGTTAAGGATCACGGAAGGCAAGTGAGATGGGTCAGTGGGGAAAAGAACTTGCCACTAAGTCTGATAACCCAAGTTCAATCCTTGGAACCCACATAGTAGAACGAGAGAACTGATTCCTGCAAGCTTCCTCTCATCTCTGCATGCGTGCTGTAGCATGCACGTGCATGCGTGCGCGCACGCACACACACACACACACACACACAACAAATAAATAAATAAATAAATAAATAAATAAATAAATAAATAAATAAATAAATAAATAAATGTAAAAAGAACCACAGAGATGAGGAGTGGTGAGAAGTGACGGTGTCAACCCTGTTGTTACAGAACAATGTTCCCATCATGTTGACAGTGGATAAACTGTACCAGCCAAGCTGTGAGTAGAAAGCTCCAATTCTTTAGAAAATTAGAATGAAGATCTTGCTGGGGGTAGGGGGGAATGAGAGACCCTGTGGCTTTGCTTTCTCTAATTACCTTAATTGGGAAATTTTCATGATAATGTGTAGAGACATTCAACATGAATTATAAATAATTAGTCAACTGCATTTGACAGGTTCATTGTAATGGAAGCAGTCATGGGGTCTCTGATTGCTGCACTATTATTTAATCCCTGCCAAACACTCAACAATGCTTGGCTACCTGGTAGAGTATTCACAAAGAGCTTTTGCAGGCTAATGGCACTGCCTGTCTCGTGGCCCATCAGAAAAAATCATTGTTTACCTTTTTCATATTGCCGCCCAGCTTGGGGTATGGAGATTTGTTTACTCTGTTCCAGTCAACAGGGACTTTGATCTTTTCATAGAGCTGGAAGATGACCAGGGCATCCGATAAGTCACTGAACGAGACAAACACAAAGAATTCTCAGAGAACGTGAGGCGCCTGGTTCCCGCAACAATCCCCCAAACCCTGGAAGCTTGGTAGGAGGAACTCCATCTTTAAAGAAGTAGAAATTGTGATTTAGGGAGATAGGTTTACTCTCCGGTGACTGTGCCCCTTCCATGGACATGAACTGCCTTTAGGCAGGAAAAGAAACACGGCTTTAGCGACAGCAGAGGCGACATTCAACTGAAAACTTCACACTCTGCTTTGCCTGCTCCCGAGGAAATGGCGGGCCTATGACACGCAGCGAGCTTGTCACTTTGCTGAGGTATAATTTTTGTATTAAACACAGTGATAATGGATGTGTGGGGATGAGTTTCTCAGCGGAGCAGGTCACTGTGGCACTCCTGTGTCCCATCAAGGTACCCATTTGGGAAGAAAATAAACACTATAGTGGTGCGGTATGCTGGATCCCATGCTCTTTCCGGGTCTCTGTGCTACATATCGAGGATGAGTCCCAAACTCTTCCTACCTGTACAAATGATTGACTCGAGGGTTAATTCCCAAGGAGTTCATCCAGTTCCTGAACGTCCGCTCTTCCCTCGTCTCACCTAGGTTAGTGAAGACTGGTTAATACATGCCCTAGAACAAGTCTGGCTTATGATCCAAGTTTATCTACAGTGGATGAAATACAAACGAAAGGTACAGAATAAAACAGACACTATTCGGAGGGCAGACATTCAAATTTTTCCCATATAATGTCTACAAGCATTTCTACAGCATTAACAAGATTTGGCATCAGCAAGCAGAGGCAGATACGTTTGCCGTTCTAGGAAAGAACAACATAGCCCAGATTTGGAAGTGTGGAGTTGAAGCTTCACTTTCTGGGGTCAGTAAAAGCTGAATAGGAATGGGGAGATAGTAGAGCATTTTGGAAGACTGTAAGAGGTTAGAGTAGTTAAGTGTGTAAACATGAGCAGAGGGAGCCATAGGCAAGCTCTCAGCTCAGAACACTGGAAAGCGATGCGGCAGGGGTCTGTGCAGCGTAGCTACAGAGCGCTACATGGTCTAGAGGCTGCAGCCAGGCCTGGGAGTCTCTGCCGGCAGAGCTGCAGATTTATACTGACATATCCTACAGTGCCAGTCATTGTGGGTTCTTCTGTCTGATTGCGATCATAAATTCTTGAGCAAGGCAGAGATACCATGAAAGCTATGCCAGATGTGCCTGGCAGCGGTGTGCAGAATTACGGGAGGGTGATATGCATTTAGATTAAACACGCAGAGGGGAATCATGTTTGGTATTGGTGTGGGGGGCACATTTAACTGTTTGATGAATGGAGAGCAGGGCCCCTGAGATCTATTAAGATAATTGGTGTATGAGACAATATGAGTCCAGAAGAACAGAAAGGGAAAATAAACAATCTAGAGGACATTTCAAACGAAGAATTATTGGTAGTTACTTACACGACAGATTAAGAGCGAAAGGCAGGAAGAGGTCTTAGTAAAGCTCAAGACCATTAGTTTTGGTGACCAAAATGAAAACAAAACAAAATGGGGTGATGGATTGAAATGAAAATTACTAAAGGGGGGGCAGGAGAGGGGAGGCGATGGGGATGAGGAGAAGCATTTGAGTCTGTCTCGTATGCATGTGCTTTATCGGGAAAGACCCAAACTGAGGCGCCGAAGCGGCAGCTAGGGATGGCTGACTAGTTAGCTTGATGCACAGATTTGAGACCAGGCGACAAAAACTCCAAACCACGGCTTATCCAAAGCAGCAGGGTGGATATGGACCCCATGTCAATAACTAGAGTAAAGTGCCATTGAAAAGGACTTAGACAAAAATAACCTGGACTTCCCCGAGTAAATAACATTCATTTCATATTAATTTTTTACTTTATTTTTATAGCAATATAGAGATTAGCTCATGTTTTTAAAAAAATCAATAAATATCTCTGGAATCATTAGCTGGTGGAAGCTGAGCTGACTAAAGTTACATGCCATGTGTCCAACATAAGGGCTTTAATCTGTAAAATATGACTGTCAGGATTCTGCTTCCAAGTACTTTCCTGTGTCCTAATGACCTCTTAGAGAACAGAACAGAAGTGAAAACTTGAGCAGCTGTATCCTAGTATAAATTAAATGTCACTTCAGATGGCAAATGGTGGCCATTGCTTGCCGCTAGGAATTAACACAGTCCATTAAGTACATACATTAGGATTTTGGAGCTTACAATTTATCTCATTCAATAATTAAATATATTGTCTTTCCTAAAACAGTTAATTCTGATAATGGATGATGCCTGTATATAATGGGTGTGATATAATTGTATTTGATTATTGTAGCTTGGCTATAATTGGCTTGATTAATTCATTCCACTCATTGTATATTCGAGAGTTGATGGCCTGCTTGCGTATGTGACGGGTTTGCATTTGCTGCAGGGTTGAGTTTGAATTGCCATTGAAGCAGAGTTGTGAACATTTTTTTTTCTTGAATACCTTAAGCAGCTAACATTATGGTTACCTTCAAGAGCCCCCCAGTCAATGTCCTGGTTTTCTGGTTTGTGCAAGGCAGGGTATTTGTTAAAGAGATTGGCGATGAAAGCCAGGTTCAACTTGGGGTTCCCTCGGACAACATCTGTGGCCGTGACAAACTGGCGGCAACCCAGCCTCTCTGCCTGCTGTAGCATGCATTCAGCCCTCTGGATGTCATCCTTCTCCTGCAACGAAAAGGAGGTCGAGAGGCTACATCAAGGATCCATACACAGTCAGGCATGTGTGATGTGAAGAAGAAGAAGAAGAAGAAGAAGAAGAAGAAGAAGAAGAAGAAGAAGAAGAAGAAGAAGAAGAAGAAGAAGAAGAGGAAGAAGAAGAAGAAGGCTCTCATTAATGTGCCAAGTACCTAACACAGGTAGCTAGCTAACTACAGCTCGCCATTACAGAGACCACATGCATGCAAGTCACAAAGTCACAGAGACCAAGATCCTTTCATCATTTAACAAGTTCAGATGAACAGTTGGTTGCCATTTTAAAAGGAACGTCAGGAAAATCTGACATCATTTGCATTGACTTATATGATTTTCAGTCGTTAAGCATCCTTTTGTTATAGTTTTTTTTTTGCACAGACTATACGAGAATTTGCTCTATTAAAAATTTATTAAGTAATAATTTATATTCCTATTTCTAATTCATAGAAGACATTTACCATCATAAATTAAGAACATCTGATTCATACAATTACTTTTCCCATACTGGGTTGGTTAAAAAAAAAAAAAAAAGTAAGGGGCAGCCTCCATACCATCATCAGTAAATGCACCATAATAACTTGACTTTGGCAAGTTTCCAATTGAGGACTGCAGCACATGCTCAGGTAAGTGAGGACAATTCCCAGTCACTTGTCATCAGACTCTTAAAACAAGACTAAAGTGTGTCAGATGACGATCCACTCTTTGTAAAGTCTATGGCATCACCGACTTTTCCAAAGCAAAGCCTCACATTAGAATTATTCCTTAGGCCACTGCTTCAGTAGGCAACATGTTCATTTCATGACCATCACTTCTTGCTGGCTTTCACGTCCTCTCTCCTTCAGAGATGAGTTCACTTCAACATTAACTCATTGCCTTTAGTCCCAATGGCAGATGAGTCATGTTAACAGACAAGGCAATGTGTGAGGATGGAGTCAGAAGTGGTGGGAAAACTGAAGGGTGGTGAGCTGCAAGTCAGTAGTGGAGAGCTTGCATGTCTATGTGTGTGGAGCCCAGGGGTCTCTCCCGAGCACTGTGAAACACAAGCAAATGAAAACAGAACAACAAAAACCATCACCATCCCCAGCAACAAAATCCCCTGAAGAATTTTCTTTTGATTGGGTCATCACCCAAGGCATATGTCCCAGTCAGCTTTCTGTTAGCTTGACCCAAGCTTAAGTCACCTGAGAAGAGGAATCTCAACTGAGAAAATGCCTCCACCAGATTAGCCTATAGGCAAATCTGTAGAGCATTTTCTAGATTTGATTGATGTGGCACTTGCCCAGCTCGCTAGGTAAAGTGCCACCCCTGGGTAGGTGGTTCTTTAGCCTTATAATATGGGAGCCCACAGAGGTTTCCTAGTGAGACCTGGGCTTGCTTTACCCAGCAGGGCTGCATAAGGGGATGCATTGACTACATGTGTGCATGGTTACCAGTGTTTGGAAGGGTCTGCACTTGGCTGTGCTGCGGGGGGGGGGGGGGGGGGGGTCTTTTGCTCCACCCCTTGGCATTGCTTTAAAAAGCCTTTAGAAGAGATAGAAGGGGCTGGTGGATTAGGATCCAGGCCCTCCCGAGGCTATCCTGTGTTTCTATCTGTCTCTCTCTCCTCTATACTTCCATCTAAATCTTTCATTCCTCACTCCTCAAGAGTACCCTGGGGGAAAAGATGGGGGTGTGTCCCCACAACATAAGAAAACAGGCTGAGCAAGCCAGCAAGCAGCATTCCTCCATGCCTTCTGCTGCAGTTCTTCCCTCTATGACGACTGTGACTGGGAAGTGTCAGCCAAGTAACCCCTTTCCTCCCCAAGTCGCTTTTTGTCACGGTGTTTTATCATAGCAATAGAAATCTAACTAAGACAGCATTCATTGTCATAGCCCACAAATTAATGGTTATTATGTATCAATTGAGAATAAAAAAACCACTAAATCAAAAGAACTGGTATTTTAATATTTAGACCCAGGTTGGTGTTATTGTGCCTTTGAAATGATGGGCATATAAAGAAGTGCTCTGTGTGGTACATGACACTTCATTATCCTGGTGTTTTATGTCCAGATTCAGTTGCCATAATTATTATCAAAAATTACTGACAGTGTTCAATAGCTTAACAGGTGCTTAAGCAGAGCAGGGGGTAAAGTGGCACAAAGGGACAGTCAACACCAAGAGTAGGGTGTTCTTTGAAGACAGTGGGCGTGGCCTTACCCTCAGTCCTGACATGTCAATCACAACAGCGGGGATTCCTTCTTCATCTCCCTTTGGAGCCACCTGCTCAAGCAGGTGGTAATAAGCTTTCGAGTCCTGAGAAAAAGTTAAGAGATTGCAATTTCAAAACAGAGGGGCTAGTTACACATTCAACATGACAGTCATCTCCTACAAACAAACAATGTATTTCCTATTCCTGTCATTCAGGAATACAGCAATTAGCTAAGCTAGAAACATTCACTCACTAGAAAGTTCACTTTGTTGAGTTGCATATTGTAGTTGTTTTCTCTTTAAAGGAGTTTAACAATTAAAAAAAATACAGGACCAACAACACGGCAACACAAAGGTTTCATTGTGCTCAGGGGGAGAGAAACAACTTATTTACACGAATTAAATTGTACACAGGAAAATATGTATATACCTTTATACTGCTGTAGAAGTCAGTCAGCTAAGGTTTAATTAAAAAAAAAGTGACAGAGAAAAAGGAAGCAGAAGTTTAAAGCAGAGTTTAAAACACATTCAAATGGACAATCAGCAAAAGGAAAAAGTTCAGAGATAGACAACTGAGACATTAGCAAGTAGTCTTGTGCTGGTGCTGTTTCAAATTACAATTTACTTATGTGTGAGGAAGGGGCACATGGATGTGGAGGCCAGAGGAGAACTCTTAGTCTGTTCCCTCCTTCTACCCTGTGGGTCCCAGGGATTGGACTCAGGTCCTCAGGCTTAACAGAAAATGTTTAACTGTTGAGCTATCTTGATGGCTTTTTTATTTTGTTTTTTGAAGCGGAGTTTCCTCATGCATTCTGGGCTGGCTGGCCTTGAACTTATGGTTCTCCTCCTGCAGCCTCCCAAGTGTTGGGATTACAGGCAATAAGTAGTCTTCTGGTAAAAGGAGAAATAGCACCAGGGTACGTGCCATTTCCTATTTCTCTGGAAACTAGAAAATACAGCTAACCTAGGTTATAATGAATTGGACTGGGCCTGAATTCTTAAGTTTTCTTGAGTTCTTTAATATGCTTACTGACAAATAGAATTCTCATGGTCATGATCTTCAAAGCACAAATTTATTCTCAGTCAACGAAAGCATACAGAATTTCACTTCAACTGTTAAGATAGTTCAAAGGTCTTTTAATTTAGTTTAAATACTGAAAACTCAGGAGTTGCTGCTCTGTTTTTATCTTGGGTACACACCCCAGACACACGAATTAGAGCAGGTCCCGTTATACATACACAGGCACAAGCACTGTGTAAATGCCCTATCGACCTTCCCAAAGTCCAAAATGGTTAATTAAGAACATAGCCTTTCAGTGAGAGTGAATCAGGCCCATTTACGGCTGAGATCATAATTTTGAGTACACAGTCTGTCTACAGTGGTAGGGAAGAACTGCTGAACACAAAGGGAAGAGTGGTCTGGCCCTTCTAAGCCCCATTTTGGTTGGTGCTGCTAGAAGAATGTTGATAACCACTGAAAATGTGCCTAGCCGAGCTCCTTGGGAGTGGGGGAGGGGCTGCCGCCCTACATGCTTTATTCTGATTGGCCCTGTGCCTGACAAATGCCAGTTCTGAACACACCAGGTCAGTCCACACGGTACAGCAGCCAGAAGCTGTTGTTACTGGGTTATAAGCCTGGTGGACTCTTGGCAGGTCATGTGACCTTTCCTCTGGCTCTTTCTCTCTAGAGAAAGTTTCCTTCATTTTTGAGAGCATGGGCACTGAAATCTTCCCTAACAATGGTATCCCTGTATGTTACCCTGTTGCTCTGGGGACTGTCTCCAATCCTTCTTAGCTGCTCCTTACGTGCTTTTCGCCATGGTCCATCTGTCGCCAGTTACAGCCTTTTCCTCTCACCTTAATACAGAATTTTTCACTAATTTGAAGACTACATGTCTGCCTTCCTGGCCATTCTTTTATGGATCTCTTATTTCTTTGTTTCCTTATTTGGGGAACTCTTACCTTAGGGTTTGTGTAAGGATTCAGTGAGTCAATCATAAAGGCACCTAGCAATGCCTGGCATTCAGCAAACACTGTGCTTACTTACTGTTATTAGTAATCAGAAAGACATCTTCACTAACATTGTGAAAGGAAACCTTCTAAGACAGCACCATTTATAAAGCAAAAGACATTAAAGTCTTACACACCCTTTCTTTTCTTACGATTTATTTATTTGCATATGTGTAGCCGTGTGTGTGTGTGTGTGTGTGTGTGTGTGTGTGTGTGTGTGTGTGTAGATCTGCATGAGTGAATGCTCATGTATGTGCAGGTGCACTTGCCTGTTCATGCATAGAGATCAAAAGAGGGGCATTGGCTCTCTTGTAGCTGGAATTACAAAGGTTTATGGGATGTCAGAATTGTCATATGAGTGCTGGGATCTAAACTCTGGTCCTCATGATTGACAGCCATCTCTCCAGCCCCTACACATACTCTCTTCACCTTGAAAGTAGTCTTGCCCTTGCACCACCATGTACTCTGGATGATCTACTTCCTGCTACTGAAATTCAAAGCGAGACTCATCTCCTTTTGAAGCTTCACGAGGGCTCTGGGCAGATGTGTGTGTGGCCCAGAACTAGAGCTGCAGATTGGCCCTAGGGGGATGGTGAGAGGCTCCAAACAGAACCACACTAAGCCTAGGCTGCTCCGATGCAAGGCCCAACATCTGTCCTTTCTCCGCGGACTCCACAAATGCCCTCCATTGCAGCAGGCGTGTTCAACGGCGCTCCCTACCTTGATGTCGGTGCTGAAGTTGGTGATTTTGGTGCACCCTGAGTTTTCCAGGTGGTAGTTAGCCCACCTCAGCAGTAGTTCTTCAGGAGACAACTTCATCAAATCCTCTAGGCTCTCTCCTTCTCTCAGAAGAGCAATCAGAGCTGGAGAGGCACAAAAAGAATTAATAATAAAATGACCCAAATAAATACAAGGATATCGGGGGCATTTGTTATGCCTGACATGGAGCCATGTTGGAAGAGCAAAGAGCAGCATTATCCCTTTGGAAGTAATGTCTTATAGCCCCTCCCCATGAAATAAATAACTCACTTATACTTCCTAAAAGAGATGCATTATTGTGAGCTTATTATCCCCATTTTTCAGTTAGAAAAGACAAGAACCAAGGAATCTCAAGCCTTTGCCCAAGAACATTAGTTAGAGCATAAAGTTAACCATGGCGATTGCTAGAAGTATTCTGTTGGGTCTTTTGGACCACACTTCATATCACAGTGACACTTTCTGCTTTGAAGAGATCAATTTTGCAATCATGACAATGTTCTCTTTTCTATTCCCATTGCTGTTTTATAGTCCAGATGCTTACCTGTATAATTATAGCAATTCAACAATGCAACCAACTTTCCTCTACATTTCCCCAGATGGATAAACATTTTTTGCTTGGCTGGGTTTAAATTTAGTTGATTCGATTTTTGCAAATCAATATTCTTTCTCTTGGGTTTTAAGATTCCTATTTGCTATTTTTGGTTTTGTTTTTTAAATGTAATGCTTAGTATTTGGGTTTTAAGGTGATATCTCAACATTTTCACTGTTTGTTATAATTTGAACACATAGACTTAAAACATATGTATAGTTGGAGCTGAAGAGATGGATCAGCAGTTAAGAACCTGGCTGCTCTTCCACAGGATCCAGGTTCAATTCCCAGCACCCACATGATGACTCACAACCATCTGTAACTTCAGCCCCAGGAGACCCAACACCCTCTTCTGGTCTCCGGAGACACCAGGCATGCATGTAGTATATATACATACAAAACACTGACATGCATAAAATAAATAAACTTTTAAAAATTAAATATGTATAACTGAAGATTATAATTTAGCTACAGATTTCAGAGTGGTGGGAACAGTATCTGAAATTTTTGAAAGGTAATGTGATTTGTGTGGCATTTGTCAAGGTACATGCCTGTCAATTCAACTGGGCTATCATTGCTTATATACATTGTTCAAAATTTCTCCCTTTCTTTTCTTTTTTCCCAGCACTGGGGCCAGGGGTGTGGCGGAGGTTGAACCTATGCCCTTGTGCAAATAATCAGGGTCTCATTTAGTTGCCCAAGTTGGTCTTGAATTCACTCTAAAATCTAGACAGGAGTTGAGCTTGTAATCTTCCTGCCACAGCCTCCCAAGTAGCTGGGACTGTAGGTCAGTGCCATCAGGCCTGGCTTTAGTTCAGAATTTCAAAACTCTACAAGTGATTTTCTGATATTTTCTAAATTTATTGTATATATTTAAGGTATATAATATGGCGTTTTCATGTACTGATCATTAGACACAGTGATATGATTACTCTAATCAAGCAAATTAATGCCCCATCAATTTACACAGTTACTTTGTTCCCTTTTCTTTGGGTGGTAACAATATCTAAAATCCACTTTTGGCAAATTACCAGCACATGCTACAGTATGATTGACTTAGCATTCTTGTTTACATTCGGTCTCTAGACTCATCCACCCTGTATAAATGCAACCTACAGCTTCCTTGACAGTCAATAAGAAATAGACCAATTTCTCCCAATCTGGTGCATTTGCTAAGTATTTGAATGTGATTACTCTTAAAAAATATGTATTAAAACTCATTCTGTCTACTGTGGAGCTCCTGTAGACCATTTGGGCTATGAAGCAGCCACTAAGGTTGAGGCTCCAGTCAGGCTGAGCTACATATTCTACACTAAGCACTACTGCTAGTCTGTGGTCTCCACAAGCCTTTGCACTGTCATTTGAAATGCCTGGTTTGCACGGACAGCATCTGTTCCTTTAATTCCATGGACTCAATATAAGTGAGTGGTTTTCTCAGCTGGAGAATGCCTGATGTCTTCCCTCAGTCACCAACACAGACAATGGTAGAAAGCCCTGCCATTGATAGTGCTTCAGACTTTCTCTTACCTTCATTTCTGCTGAGCTCAATGTCGGCAAACAACCCAATCTTGATGACTTGCCACAAAAGGCCCAGGACCAAATAAGGCTTCCCCTCCTTCAGGTCCTCAGCCCCTATGTTAACCACGTGGCACCCAATGGCTGAGGCAGAGTTCAGAGCCAAGTTCAAGTTTTCCTAAAGGAGAAAAAGTATGCAAGCTTGATTCCTTCACTTTGCCAATGCCAAATGATTATTGATTAGCAACAGCAGTGGTGTTGTCCTTCTGGAATGTTCACAGACCCCAGGCAAGGTCTTCACTAGTTTTAACACTGAGAAAAAGCAGTCAAATAATAATGAGGAAAGACCTAATAACCTACACACTGAGCTTGTGCAGTGGCCTACTCAATCAAACCCGTACCCAGTGTGGAAGACCCATTTTGGCATGAGATTAATGAGCCTTATGTTTGTCTGTTTTGCGTTCTGAAGGAGTCCATTTATTCAGAGCCTCCATTAGCTGGAGGAAGTCATTGGCCTGTCACTGCCTATGGCTAAGAAGACAATTGTTGATGTAAATTAGGGTCATAAAAAAGAACAACAGAACAGCCTTTTGACTTGCAAATTTATCATCATGGAAAGAAAATTATATAAATCAAATTCCTGGAAAAGACTTTGGATGAGTTTTTAACAGAACAAGTTACTGAGTATCCATGACAACTAGAAAACTTGTATCTGTACACATGTATGCAGGTTCCAGGTTGCTACACTAACCATGCATGCATCTAGTGTAGCTCAAATGGTTGGGGTGTTGATCTCTTACGGCCCATTTTGGGACCCATGATGAAAGGTGGTCAATGTCAGAGTAGAGAAGCTTTTTTGTATGTAGATACATTAAGAACCAGCTCTACCAGAAAGTCCTTCCCAACCATTCCAAACAGTGAGTAAAAAATACTGCTTCTATTACAGTCAAGATTATGAAGAAATCTAATGTTAAGTGCATTCTCGTATGTTCACTTCTTGTTCCCAACTTGGTTAGACTTCCATTTCAAAAGCACACAGGGTTGCTTAAGTCCAAACAGGAGATAACTGATTATTCATGATGTTAGACATTAAACATGGTTCCTGAGCTAGGGTTGCTTAAGTCCAAACAGGAAATAACTGATTATTCATGATATAAGGCATTAGACATGGTTCCTGAGCTAGAGAATTACAATGATGTTAAAATATTGGAACATTAAGAGAGAAACATAGCATATTTCCTGCTGGTGACTATTCGGCTAATCAGCAAATCAACAAGGGGAGGGGTAGAAGCAGGTTGAATTTATTCCACTCTTGTTTGTGTCAGCAGCGCCATGGAGGCCTCCAGAGCATTTTCTGTTTTTCATCCTTTCCCTGCTTAGAAAGTTTTGTCTTTTCAGCTAAAGCTGTACATTCAGCATCAATTCAAAGGTGACTTGGTAAGGAAAGATTGAGCTACAATTACAGCCAATGTGAAGTTTATTCTTTTTTTTTTTTTTTTTTTTTTTCTGAGACAGAGTCCTGGAACTCGCTCCATAGACCAGGCTGGCCTTGAACTCACAGAGATCTGCCTGCCTCTGCCTCCTGAGTGCTGGGATTAAAGGCATGAGCCACCACTGCCTAGCTCCAAGTTTATTCTTAAGTGGCCTAAACAAACCCAGCTACCAACACACCCCAGCCTCCTTTCTTGACTGCTCCACCAATAAACACAAGCCACTAATGTGTCCTTCTAGCCAGGGGTTGTGCGAACCATCGGCCAAGGCCTCTGTGTGGGGAAGGAAGGCTGCGTGCTTGTGGAAAGCTGACCCAGCAGTGATGGCGCCCATTCACACCCAGCCGGCCCCAGGCTTGCTTAGCAGTGGAGAGACAAACCTGAATGGTGAAGGGTGTGAGCTTCTTCTTGTTGATTGTCCTCTCATCGATCGTGTCTGGCACTGACAGGTTGATCATTTTACTGGAAGAGAAACAATAAAATTAAGGAAAGCAGCCCTCTGAGTAACAGAGTCCGGTGGGATTGGACTTAAATTCTAGCAGGACCTTCAACACTTATTTACCCACAATGAGAATGAGTTGTGCCACTGTGGTTAGATCTGGACTCGGTGGGAACCGGCAACGTTCATGAAGCTATCACGAGGCAGCGAGTTAACAAGTGAAGGCCTCCTCATTCATTCAGCTAAGCTGTTAACGTGCCCTGGTTCCCATAGAGCAATGGTTCTCAGCCTTCCTAATGCTGCGACTCTTTGATACAGTTCCTCATGTAGTGCTGACCCCAACCATACAATTATTTTCATTGTAACTTTATGACTATAATTTTGCTACTGTTATGAATCATAATGTAACTATCTGATATGCAACCCCACAGGGGTCATGACCCACAGGTTGAGAACTGATGCCTTAGACCATCACTGAATTCTGGATGGGTTGCTAAAGCAAATCCCCCATGACTTTCTTAGCCTTGTAAATTGTCTCGACTATGCAAGAGACTGTTAATATATTTCTGGGTTTATATTATATCTACATTCCCATTTGGTGTCTGATCAATACCTTTAACTAAACATAGAATGGCTTGTCCTATCATTCTGTAGTCATTTGGTCAATGTGCAATAAATTTTCCTCACTTAAGTATCTAATACCTTGATCAGACATCTAAAGCAAGTGATTGTTGTTTATGAAAAACTGATTTAGTCCAAGTTATTGTTTGTTTAATCTTCAATAGGGCAAAAAAAAATGAATGATTTTTAGCAACCTCTATTTTGTATAAAGAAAGGAAATGAAAATCCAACCTCCAAAAGGAAGCCAGACTTCATGGTGCAGGCCCGTAATCTCAGCTACTCAGGAGGCTGAGGCCAGAGGATCCCAAGTCCAAGGCCTGTCTGGGCTAGGGAACAGGTTCGAGGCCAGCCTAGCCACCTTCCTGAGACTCTGTCTTGAAGTTGTCAAAAAGAGCAAAAGGAAGTGTGGCTCAGTGGGTCCCTGCCCAGCACGTGGGAAGCCCTGAGTTCGACCCCTTAGGGAAATACATCCAGAAGGAACAGAACCAGAAAAGTATAAACACTTTTACTTATTTACGTGCATGTGTGTGAGCCTGCATATGTCACTGCGCATTTGTGGAAGTCAGAGGACACCTTGCAGGAGTCAGTTCTCTCCTGGGGACTGAACTCGGGTCATCAGGCTTGGTGGAAGGTGCCTTGACCCACTGACCAATCTCACAGTCCCCCAACAAAGTAAAGAAAAAAAACTGGAAAATGTGAGTGACTGTTTCCTTTTAGTGAGAAATCTTTTTTTAATCAACAATCTTTCGTAGTCACTTTTCAACATATATTTTCATAACTCTGTCATGTGTGTGCACATGTTTAAGTGTCTTTATGTGCACATTCACGTATATTTAAAACAAACTTCCACTGCTCTGTCTCCCTTCTCCAGTCTATCCAGGGTAGGCCATGCTCAGATGAAGCAGAATGACACAGTCCCCCCAAAAGTAACTGCTCTGGCCTGGAATCGCTGGGTCTTGGTTTATGTTCAAGCTCATCTTTATACTTTGTGTCTCTTCTCTCCATGGAAACAATAGCAGCTTTACAGATTGCACTACAATTAGCTTCTGATGTTAGTTAGCTCTCCTACCCCGTCAAGTAGAGTCCATAAAAGTACCCCCCCACACACATAAGCATCAAAAGAATGACCTACAGTAAACACACTCAGCTACTGATACTTCAAAAAAAAAGGGCAGGGGGTGGGGAGTGGGAGGTCTATGGAAATCAAGAAGGAACCTTCATTTACCAAAGAACTATGCCATCCCCCACAGCATTGAAGAGGTCATCGGTGTTCGGGTTCATGGGGATAACATGTCGGCAGTCGGGGTCATTCTCCAGGGCTTTGTTTATCCAGTTGACGAAGGCATACTTTTCTTCCTCTACAAATAAAGAATTGAAGTGACTTACATGCAATATGAAAACCAGATAAAGACATTACCCATATGGACCTCACATTCTCATGCCCAAGGCTACCCAGGCTACCATCTCATCACCTTAGATTTACTAGTTTTAAAAACCAGGGATCCCTTAAGCGAGCACTGAATCTAGTAATAAAGATACAATTAAAGATTTAGAACAGAATAAAAAATGCACATTATATTTGGATAATTATAAATAATAAAATATTTTGTGTGGACGTAACTTAAATATAAATGTGGTTTGATATTTACAGGATAAAACTCAAGATCCTGCCTGGGTAGCCCACTAATTTAAATGTCGTATGTTACTGCAGTATCATTGGGCTTGTTTACAGTTATAATAAAATGACTAGGAAATGAAATCCCCTGTGATAGAATTCTTCCTTCCTACAAGCAAAGCTCATCTTAAAAGTCTTAGTAAAACCTGATGCTCTGCCTTCTTCCCTAGTCCCACGTTTCACAACTGTTTGCCAATGAAAACACAAGTGTCTCTCAGAGGAATTTTGAATTGCTGGAACTTGGTAAAGACTGCATAGTGAATTGTTATCCTGAAGATTCGTGATGCAGTTTACACGGTAAAGGCTTGAAAAGTCCCTAGATTTGAGAATACAGGGCTAGCTAAGACTGAGCTAAGGCAGACCCCCTGGTGCGAGAGCGGCATGAACGTGAGGGGAGTCACCAACCACTTTTGAAAACTTGGATCTAAGACCCACTTCATGAGAGGGAACCCACACCTGGCACTGTTCAAGGGGCCAGGAACCCGCGGCTGGTTAGGCCCCAGGCTCTGGGAGAGAACACATTCTTATTCTGCTAAATGGACATGGTATGAAACTGAGTCTTAGGACATATTGCTACACCCACAGATTAGAGCATCTCTCATTCCTAAGAGAAGCTGCCAGTGGATGACAACGCAGAGACTCCTAACCAGTCAGCTTGCAGAGAATCGGAGACTGTGGAATGCTCCGCCCTCAACAGGACATACAGATCACCCCCTACCCTCAAGGCGCAGGATCCTCTCAGAAGAGGGCTGGAAAGATCGAAAGAGCCCGAGGTGGTTGCTAACATCGAGGAAACAGTGTGTACCAGACAGAACAGGGCAGCTGCACACATGAACACATGGTGATTATGACGGCAGGCACAAGACCTGAGCAAGTGGCAGCCAGACAAAATCCCAGCATAGAGGGGGGAATGCGGCCATGAAATCCCACTGCTGTCCGAGGGGAGGGAGAGTCCATTTTCTATAGTGATGTGACAACCACAAACCAGGGCAGGGTCCACGCCCAGGACTAACCAGGCAACATAGATGGGACTCAATGGACAAAAGGAAGAAATCTCAAACTAGAGTGGGAAAGGATGGGAGAAGTGGGGGGAAAGGTGTGTATGTTCAAAATACATCACATAAAATTCCCAGAGAAATAATAAAATATATTTTTAATTTAAAAAAAGTTCAACTTTGTCTCCTCAACTGCAAACAATGCTTATCTATAAACTTATCTTTAATATTGAACCATCTTTTGGAAAACTAAAGTTTGGGAAATGTTGAGTAACTGCACCATTTGGGATATCAGAAGCTTCATTAAGGCTGCTTTGTGTCAGCCTTTGGAAAAAATAGAAAGCTTCTCTTTCCAATCAATAGTTCTTGACCACTCAGCAGGCGTTAAGAATAATCATTATACGTAAGACCATGACTCAAAGGGCTCATTTTGTCCATGAGATGTTTAAAGGAATTTTGGCAGCTTTCAAAGCATACTTGAAATGTAAATGAGATCACTCAGTACAGGAAGTTCCCCGGGGCTCGGGACTCCTGTGTCCTGTGCCTGGCTCTGGCCCACTCCCACGTGGGAAGTTTCTATCCACCCAGGTGTGGTGCTTCTTGGCTTTTATCTCTCTGGTTTGCATACCAAAATTGACTCTGGAACCCCAGAAACCCTGGGTCCTCTCTCCTCATTTTATCCTCCTCCAATCTCAACTCTGCCTCTGCTCCTCACCCATCAGCACAGCTTACCTGAATAGGAATGCTGGGTGCCAACGCTGGATTGCTCCGAGGTGCCACCAATGGCACAGATCCCTTCCTTTTTGTTGATAGCTTTCCGGAAGGTCTTGGCAACCTCGGTGCTTTTCAGACCATGGAAAACCTGCAAAAATGTAATATTTTTGGTTCATTTGGTTTTATTTGTTTATTTGTTTGCTGTTTGTTTTTGAGATAGGGTTTCTCTTTGTAACAGCCCTGGCTGTCCTGGAACTTACTCTGTAGATCAGGCTGGCCTCGAACCCGCAGAGATCCACCTGCCTCTGCCTCTCAAGTGCTGGGATTTAAAGGCATGCACCACCACTGCCCAGCTAATTTTTTTTTTTTTTTTGGACAGGGTCTTGGCATGCAGTTTAGGCTGGCCTGGTACTCACTATGTGGCCCTGGTTACCCTTGAAATCAAAGCAAATTCTCCTGTCTTAGGTTCCAAGTGCAGGGATTACAGAAGTGGGCTACCACACCCTGCTAGATTAAGGCATTTTTAAAAATGCAAGCTATAGTCAACAAAAGCACAAGGGTAAGACTATAACGAACCAGGAAGGAAAGGGTTGTCACTCTGGATATTTGTTGACACTGAGTTCAAGTTTCGAATGTATCACCTTGGATTCAGTATCATGCTCACCTTGATAAACTCATCAAAGCTGATCTTTCCATCTTGGTCCAGATCACCCGTGGCCATCAGGTTTTCGGTGATTTCTCTCACTCGGTACCCAGGCAGAGGCAGGCAGGCAGCCTTGAACAAGTCATTCAGCTCATTACAGCTGATGTATCCATTGCCATCAGTATCTGTAACACAAAGATACAGTGAGACTTTGGGGTAACTCAGGCACAGCCTTTAGAAAGGCAAGAGAATACCAAATGACAGGTGGGGCTGGAGGGAGAGGACCAGTCCTGGGTTTCAGCCTGACCCAGATAGAGGCAAAAATTTGCCAGGAGCCCAATTGGATTGCTATCAGATCTAGACAATCACATCGTTTCCAACAACCACGGTAAAAGACTCATAACTCCAAAGCAGAGGTTTTAGTAACATGATATTTAGAAACTCACACATGAATACACACATAAAAAGGTGTGTGTGCAAGTTCATGTGTGTGTGTGTGTGTGTGTGTGTGTGTGTGTGAGTGCACACATACACGTGGAGGTCAGAGGGCAGCATTGGGTGTTGTTCCTCAGGAGCCATCTTGTATTTCAAGACAGAGTTCTGCGGAAGCTGGAGCTCACCAGCTGGCTAGAGTAGATGGCCAGCGAGGCCCAGGGATTCACCTGTCTCTGCCTTCCCAGGGCTAGGAATACACGCCACTGCCACCATGCCAAGCATTGTGTGTGGGAGCTGGGGATCGAACTTGGGTCCTCGTGTGTGAGTGGCCGACACTTCCCTGGCTGAACCATCTCTCTAGCCCCTTCTGCAATCGTTAGGAGTTCTTACAGAAACTAAGGAGTAAACCACAAACTGACGATAAGGAGTAAAAGAATATTAAATAAAGGACCCCAAATGAGAGCGGGCAAAATGTAAACAATGAAGGGAAGGGAACATCCGCAGGAAAGGCCAGAGGCCAGGTCCCCCACTCTAACTAGGAAGGAAGTGTTTTCTCAAGCACATCTTTCAGAAATCAGCTCTCCTGGGTCGTCAGCCTTCCTAATGCCGCGACCCTTTAATACAGTTCCTCATGCTGTGGTGACGTCCCCCAGCCATAAAATCACTTCCGTTGCTACTTCATAACTGTAATTTTGCTATTATTACGCTATAATCGTAATATTAATATCTGTGTTTTCCGGCAGCCTTGGGTGGACCGCTGTGAGAGGGTTGGGGACCCTCTGCTTTAACCAGTTCATGGAGCAGCTCGGCCGAGACTGGTACCAGGGGGTTCCAGGTCCACTCACCAACTTTGGCAAAGGCCTCTCTGAGCTCCATCATTTCTTCATCGGACACCGATCCTCTGGCCATTTTCACTGCTCAAGTGACAGACCTAGGAGAGAGAGGACCTAGGAGTGAGCACCGTGCATCTCAGTTCTTACGACGTCTTCAGAACAGATCCTGTTCATTTGAGGGAGACACGCTCTTCCTCACCCTCCGTGACCTGTAGCCATCCTTCAAAATGTCCCAGCCTCCCGTGTGGGGTCCTCAAAGACAACTGTCTACAATTTCTTCCCTCCCTGCATGGAGACAGCTTCTCACATGATGAGGAAGTGCTTATTTTTGGCCCTTGCATCGGGGCTGACTTCAGGATTTCTGTGGCCAGCAGAGGATGGTGGAAGGGATGCCCAGGACTGGGGATTTCCACCTCTTTTACTTTGAAATGTTCATTCTTGGGCTACTCATCCTTCCTCCTGTTCTCATAAGGAAGCCAGTGAAGGAGAGCTACATACCAGCCCCTCATGAACTCCTAGCTACAGGGTTCACCCAGCAGCTGGCCAGCTGTGGACCTTCTGGCCCATTTGAACTCTGAGCCAACACTACAAAGAACAGAGAAAGAGCCAGGCAGTGGTGGCTCACGCCTTTAATCCCAGCACTCAGGAGGCAGAGTCAGGCGGATCTCTGTGAGTTTGAAGCCAGCCTGGACTACCAAGTGAGTTTCAGGAAAGGCACAAAGCTACACAGAGAAACCCTGTCTCGAAAAAAACTAAGAAAAAAAAAAAAAGAAAAGAAAAGAGGAAGAAGTGGTAAGGTTACTATATTTTGGAGTAATTTATCACACAGAGATAAACAATTAAAACATTTAACTTTTACGTATCTTTGTAAACATCATCATGATCTATCGGCCAAGCCAATCGAGATGCTTCACAAATTCAAAGAGTTCTATGCGTAACTTCGATCATACGTAGTCAAGGATTAAGGAAGGAGGTGACCTTCTAAGAATTCATATATGAAAATCTGAAGCACATTTTACGTGTTTTCTCAGAAAAGCTTGCTGAGCAACTGGCTATCCCTGCGTATCATTGCTGCCCTCTAGTGGGCAGAAAGAGAACGAAACAAAAAACATGTCTTTCCTGAGCCCCTTGGTAACCCACACATGTCAATGTACATCAACGGGAGCCCATGGAAGCCAGCTGGGTTTCCTGTTGGGGAGGTTGTAAATGGTGCGAGAAGTCGGCGGATGAGATGTTTCTAACTACAGTTTCATTTTGACCATTGTAACAAAATCACCTATCTTAAAGTGTCTTAAATTTGTGGGAAGGATATTTTAAACCGACTTTTTTTTTTTTTTTTCCACATCATTCTGTGGCGCTGTATTTGTTCTCGATGATAACTCACACACAAAAAAGCAAACGTTTTAACACCAAAGCCTACAGGTCAAACTACACCACACTCAGCTTTGAAAGATCTGCAGCCATTATCTACCAATATGAGTGGAACTTCCCAGCCACGCAATGACATGCAGTGACATGTAATGACATGCAGTGACATGTAATGACATGCAGTGACATGCGGTGACGTGCAGTGGCATGCAGTGACAGTGGCTTCAAGCTTTTGTTACCCTAGGCAATCTTTTGTTAACAAAATTCTTATATGTAAAAGAAAATAAACACGCACCCAAGACCACAAAAGTAAACAAATAAAACTAACAAGTTTTATTTGAGAGTGTTGTCTGAGAAGATCAGAGTGTCCCCTACCCCCAGTGTTCTTATCTCTTTGTCACCTTATGCATCTAGGGGACTATACCAGTGACCTGAGGCCACCTTCCCTCCATCCCCTCTCCATCTCCATCCCTCTTCTTACAATCACTTTTTCCAAAACTCATTTGAACCAAGTATCTCCAAGTTCAGGGAGAGTAAACCGAGATGCAATGCAGCAAGAGGACGCAGTGAGGAACTTCAGCGGTTAACGGATGCCTAAAACCTGCCTCCTTTGCTACAAGTGACTGAAAATCAAACCAGTTCTCTACAAGCTAACGCTAAAACAGCTGCGGGCTTGTAGCAAAATCCTTACCAGGCATTAAGAAGAGGGCATTTGTGGGGTGCAGTAACTACCATACGGCGTGCATTAGCATGAGGGTTTCCATTTTGTAGAGTGCACAAGCGAAGCTCAGCAACATTCCAGCTCTCAGTTCCTCCTGCTTTCTACCTAGGCTCCGCACCTTCACACTCCTGGTAGACACTCATTCTCTCCACTTGCTCATTGCTCAGCGATCAATCGCTCATTAAGTATCTCAACTAGCTAGCTCGCAGGAGATTTGAACTTCAACCTTGTGGGCCTGTCTGGGAATTGTAGAAGAGGAAGCTGGCACTTCTCTGTGTTACGCAACCGAGGCTGCTGTTACAGGACAGTTGCTGTGACTTTGCTAAATGACTGTGACTGAGGTGGCTTGGCTCTCCTTTTTACCAACACACACACACACACACACACACACACACACACACACACACACACACATTCATAGCAGGGTCTCCCCATCATACTGGAGCAATTCCTGGATGTCACAGCTGGTCTGGCTCTATGCAGCTGGCAGGCCACACTTGTTAGACACCTTATACTTGGTTCATGGGTGTTCATCGTGTTCATGGGATGAGATAGGTTCTTACGTTCGGCACATATTTTACAACGCCTACTAGGAGCCAGGTCCTGCTCTTTATTGCAAGTGAAGCGTGACCCAGTTAGTTACCGAAAAGCATGGCACAGGTACTAAGCACGTGGCAAGTAAACAGATCGTGGAATCCAAACCTGGCCCTATGTTTGTGCAGAAGAGTGTCAATTTATCGAACACTGTAAGAGACTCCTGAGACGTTTAAGTAAAAATAGGAATGAGATTGCATTGTGCTAAAACAGAACCAAGGGAAATGGAGAGCTAGCTTAACAGTTAAGAGTATGCGTTACTTGGCCGGGCGTTGGTGGCGCACACCTTTAATCCCAGCACTCGGGAGGCAGAGCCAGGCAGATCTCTGTGAGTTCGAAGCCAGCCTGGGCTACCAAGTGAGCTCCAGGAAAGGCGCAAAGCTACACAGAGAAACCCTGTCTCGAAAAACCAAAAAAAAAAAAAAAAAAAAGAGTATGCGTTACTCTCGCAGAGGTCCTGGATTCAGTCTCCAGCACCCACATCAGGTAGTTCACCAACACCTATAACTCCAACTCCAGGACACCCAATGTCCTCTGGCCTCACCTGTACAAATGTGGTGCACAGCAACTCATGCAGGAACACACATATGCATAAATAAAAATATAAATAATTTTTAAAGAACAGAGTCATAGAAGCAACAGAAGAATCATAGCATTGGGTTAAAAAAGAAAATCTAAAAAAACCTCTAAAAATCATGGTATAGCAGAGTAAAAATATTTTAGCATAAATAACGCATGTCTCCCCAGATTGCATGGCTCATCCAAACTAAGACCTTAAAAGGAAATACTGGTTATCTTAAAACACATCATGTTGGTCACAAACAAACACCTACTATAACACCTAATAACGTTCTCATGGGAGGCTTATAAGTGAGAGGATAAACTTGGAGATGCAAACAGTGAGAACAACTTCATGTTAAAAATGCTCATCTCAGTGGCCCCATGGCTTCAAAAAAAGAAAAGTGGGTTTATGCAGGGTACAAAGTGGATTGAGAGGGAGGTTAGTGTTGACAGCCGAAGTCGCCGTGACCACTGCAGACTGTTGTAGGGCCCAGACTTGAATAGCTTGCCTTGTCTCTTTTCCCTTCACACTGAACAGTAGGACCTAGGAGCACAACCCCATTATTAGAGACAGGGGAGCATCAGAGGGTGATTACAGTGTCCTGATGTATACCTGAGAAAACTGACATATAACCACGGGAAATGCTTTCTCAGTGCAGATGCTCAAAGGCCATGCCTGCCTGGTGTTCCCAATGCAGAGAAGAGGAGGGAGGGGGAAGCTACCTCTAAAAGGATAAGCGAAGTCCTTGACTGATAGGAGCCCTTCAACTAAGTGAGCTGAGTGGAGTGTACAAAAGACAGTGCTTCCCCACAGTGGGCAGGGCGTGATTAATGTAAGAACCTGCAGACCAGCCACATCTAAGAAGGTCATCGCTGCGGTAGCCTCTAAGTTTAGATGTTTTACATAGCTGGTGTGTTTGCCTGAGGGGACTGTGCCCATTTTTATTCATGCACGTTTGAAGGGGTGGGACATCTTATCACCTAGTAGGCAGGTCCCTAGGGGAGTTGTCACTTTGCAAACTAGCACCATAGAGGCAGCAGTAATGGGTCATGCTATGGCATCTGTAGCCCAAAAGGGCGACTGAAGAAATAATGCATGTGCCTTCCAGGCCATGAATGAGTACTTTTCAACTCAGCTTTATAGACCCTGCACTGAGTACGGCCCAAAAGATTAATTTCTTTTTGGTGCTAGGGTTTATATATGTTAATCATGCGCTCTACCACTGAGCTGTATCCCCAACCCCTCCCCCCCCACCTCCACCACCACCGCCCTCCCTTTCGGTAAAACATTAAACTGCATTTTATTTAGTGTGGTGGCGGAGGTGTATATATGTGGGTGTAGGTGTGCCAACATCGAACATGCAGGGGTCAGAGGACATCCTGAAGGGGTCATTGCTGTCTTTCTGCCATGTGGGACCCAGGGGTCTAACCCAGGTAGGGAGACTGAGCCTAAAGCACCTTTACCTGCTGAGGCATCTCAGCGGCCCACATGTCCCTTTCTAATGACTGCATCATCTAATGGTGTCCTGCCAGGAACCATTTTAATCAGCAGTCAGTTCAGGAACTTCATTTATGAATCACTACCCAGATCAGATCTAAGAAGACAAATCTCAAATCATTTATCTGGGTCACGTCCGGCTGCTAGTCTTCCTGTGAGCGTTTCAGCTCTTTAGATCAATCGCTGCAGAATCCCAAGACATTTGGCTAAAGAGATCACTGGTTTTTTCATTTTCTTTCTTTCTTTTTTTTTTAATGTTTAAGACTATCCTTTAGCTCAAGTAACTCCCAAGCCGCAAAAGCGGCAGGGTCTGCTCCTTCTTTAAAGATGGCCTGGTTTGTGTCTCTGCTTGCAGATACACTGTGTTCCCCAGGTGGGTCATGGCCAGTGATTCTGAGAATGAGTTGTTACCAAAGGATTTGACTCAAGTTTCCTGACGTCTGAATGTAGAAGCCATTTGTGGGGGTTTACCACAGAACACAGTGTTGAGGGATTTACGGAAGAAAACAGTTCCTCTAAGTGAGCATACACTTGGGAGCAGAAATCTCTGTTTCAGAACTGATCCTGAAAACAGCAGGAAGAGAGGCGAGTGGCCTGTCCTGATACTCACAGGCTACTCTGGGTTCATCGGTGTTGAGGTTAGGGACAGTGGCGACCAGTTATCAACCTGCAAGAGTCCGAGGGCATCTGTCCCCCAGTATCACATGACCAAGGAACTCTTCTGACCGTGTCCCACTTTTCCTGCAACTTGACTCTGAAGTTACAGGAAAACTGTAGACATCTGATGCTTAGTTCCAGCTGCATCTCAGCAACCTCAGGACATCCACAGGGAAAACTACAAAACACCCAGACACCTCCGTGAACTGTGAATAATCAGAAACACGCCGTCGGAGCCACACGGACAGCACCAGATTCGGTGTCAGCTTAAGATGACTAAGGAATGAAGCAAAATGTCACAAGATTCTGTGGCAAAAGAAAACACTCTGTAGTTTCAAACTGGAAAAAAAAGTTTGTTTTTGCTTGGTCCTGCTCTTTCTGTTTGACAGGGACACTTTCAGGACAGCTAACAAAGAAGATACAGCAACTATGTCCTTGGATACCAATTCTGTATGCCTACCTTTCATCTAAAGGATGCCTCTGCAAATACAGTTTTTAAATGACTGTTTTTTTTTTTTCTTTTTTTAAACAACTCAATTATAAGTGTTGGAGAAATGTCTCCATGGTTAAGAGCACTGGCTGGTCTTGCAGAGCACCTGGCTTTGATTTCCAGCACCCACGACTGTCTGTGACTCCAGTTCTGGGGGCTACAACTCCCTCTTCTGACTTCCACAGGCACCATGCACACAATTTGTGTACAGACATCCATGCAGGCAAAATACCCAACCACAGTTTCCCCACAAAAAAAGAATTCAATTACAAATGGCCCCAAATATAAATGGGCACTTAGAGGGACTTTTAACAAATCCTTCTATCAAGTTAAGCCTCAAATTTGACTTTTTTTTTTTTTTAATTGTTTTTTCTTTCTGCAAATGCACCAGTTGCCTGCAGGCTACTCCAGGGCACAGAATCCTTTCCCTGCGGCCTATAACCTAAAGGCCTCAGGGAAGAACACAAAGGAGGCCTGTGTAAACACTACTGGGAATCAGATCACAGCACTCTCACCAGCTCCCCCTGCTGGGCTCTGAAAGCCTCCCTAGGCTGGCCATAGGGCCTTCTGATGCCATCTGGACAGAACCAGGCACACAGATCCCAGCCCTAACTCAAGAGACCACATTGCCTCACCCAGCCTTCCCAGCACATCACCAAAACCTCTGCTCTCTACCAAGGTCCCCAAACCAAGCTTTGGAGGCAAGGGGGATACGCCAGGCTGGAGTTTGAGGACACCTTAGTGTCTCCACCTCTCCTTACCTAGACAGGCATCAGAGTCTAGGGAAGGCACTAGCCTCTTGGAAACCCACCCTACTTTTCATCTTGCAGTCCAGCACAAGGACTTTTCAGGACCACGATTCTCCCTACTGAAAGCTGAGGACATGCCAAATACATTTGTTGAAAGAATTGATATCTATCAATACACTGCTATCAATACACTGAATACCAAACACCATTCACCCCACCGAGATGCTCCTGTACAAAGCTTTGCTCTGGTTGCTGGCAGATGCAGGAAGAAGTACAGGAAGGGAGGACCCAAAGATTAGGGTTTGATGAAGCCTACAGTTAAATGTCAAGTTTTGAATGTAACACATAGATGATGGTAAATGTAATGCAACATGGTTAACACAATGAGGCTTTTCTGGAGCTCATGAGCAAATGAGTGAAAAGGTTAAACATGTATCACTGAGAATGAGAAAAAGAAAGACTAGCTAGGAGCAATAAACACAGAGGCCTATCTAAAACTAAAATAGCATGCTAGGACATGGACCGATAAGCCCAGCACTCAGGACACTGAGGCAAGAAGATCTCCATGAGTTTGAAGCCAGCCTTTGTTACAGGGTGAGTTCCAGGCCAGCCTGGACCACCCTTTCTCAAAATACAGAAATCCATATATAAACAAATAAAAATATCAAATACCCAAACCAGCCCGTACAATTCACTAAATGAGTAAGTTCATCCAAGTAGCGGCCAGGAAGTGAGGGAACGTTCTGTCCAGGCTCTCATGAGTAGACCTGCCTTCTTCCTGTGTAACATCAACCTCCAGCTTGTTCTCTGGGCCTCGGTTTCTTCATCCATAAATTGAGAAAGGAAGTCCCTTCTACGTGAAAAGTTTCAAGATCCCACTCAGTGACTGACCCGGGGGACATGCAGATTAGAGGCAAGTTTGCAGAGAAAAATGAAGCTGGTGTGGAGGCAACCGGTGTGGGTGCCATGCCCTCCGGAGCAGGCTGTGCCCCAGAGGTGTCTCTTCAGATGTGAGTGAGTGGGGGAGGGGACCTGGATCTCAGGGGCCAGTCACTCACTGTCCCTGCTCTTACCTCATCAGCACACAGAATCGTCCCAGCTGTATCTCCTCATGGACCGAAGGCAGAGGCCCCTGCTCAGCTGCCCAGAGAGAGCAGGAGAGCAGGAGAGCTGTCAAAGCGGCCTGTGGGACCTATTTTCCCGGATGGCATCACACACACAGTTAAAGACAAGCTGATCCAGTTCCTTCCTAGCTTCTAGGCAAGACAGTGCACAGACTGTCCCAGAAAGAGAGCCATCTAGTATTTTCTTTAAAAAGACCCAAATAAGGAAACTCTATCACCTCTCTGGTGTCTCATATCCGTGCCTTGTAACCTAAATCTTTTCTGATACGATTACAGTTGCTCCTTTCTTGGGCTAATCTCAGAGGGAACTACAGGAGCTGTTCAATTCATAAATCTCCCACCCTGGAGATGTCTTATTGTTTTTAGATGCTGGTTTAGGAGTTTATTTTCCAACCTTTAAATTAATTGGCTTTGCGATTTTTCTTCTGAGTTTGTACCAACATCCTTAACCAGTGAACGTGAGAATACCAAAGTTGTAGGACAGCCGTTATAAAGAGCAGGGAGATTGCTGATGGGGTTAAAAATGGAACTATCATGTGGTCTAGATACCCCACTACTGGGTATTTACCAAAAGGACAAAAAGACCCATTAGGTTAAGAGATATGCATCCCCCATGTTACAGCAGCACTGTTCTTGATGGCCAAGAAATGCCAGGCATGGTAGCATACACTAAGTTTAGTACCTGGGAGGCTGAGGCAGGAGGATGGTAAGTCGAAGGCCAGCCTGGGCAACATAGTGAGGTGTTGTCTCAAAGGAAAAAATAGCCAAGAAATGGAAACAATTTAAATGTCCATTAACTGATGACTGGATAAAGACAATGCTGTACAAATGTGATAAGTAGTATAAGCACAATGAAATTTGGTCTCTTTTTAAAAAAATAGGAAGAAAGAAATCTGTCAGTGCAAGAACATAGATGACCCTGAAGACAGGCAGAGAAAGACAAGTACTTCCTCATCTCACTAATATGTAGAGTATTTTTAAAAGGTTGAGAGTAAAGCAGTGGCCACCAGAGGCTGAAGTGGCTGGTTGGTGGTGGGTCCAACAAGTACACCGTCACAATTGCAGGAACGAATAAGCCCAGGAGAGCTGGTGCGTAGCATGGTGACTATAGTTGATGACAGCATGCCTCGTTCTTGAAAATGCTAAGAAGTGGACAGAAAGGGTTGGCTGCATTAAAAAGTAACTATGAGGTAACACACTCATTTAACAATTTCTATATAGATTTCAAAACCTATGTTGCACATGAGAAATACATACTATTTCATGTGTCAACTAAAAATCAATTTGGAGGAAAGCATTTAGAAAACAAACAAACAAAAAAGCATCCAGAAAACAATATATATATACAAAATATTTTTTTAAAGCCCATCTATTTAGAGTCATGGAAACTAAGTGATGGGCACATGGGGAGTCTTTATAATATCTCTGCAATGTTTCTTTCACTCTAAAAGTAGCCAACAGTTTATGTAAAGAAAAATCACAGAGTCAGAATGTAGTGGAGTGTTTACTTGAATGTAATTTGCATTTCATCAACTGGGCTATAAAACTCTGGTTTTATATTCTCTGGCAATTCTAAATGTGTCCCACTAAGCAAACTCATCAATCAGTTATCCCTTCAGCTGACATCCACCAAATATCTGCCTCACCCAGGGCCTGGGTTAGATGCTGAGAATACAAAAATAGGACGTAGCTTGTTTAGTAAGGAAGACACACACCACCCAATATAGATAGCGTCCAGGAGGACTCCTTAGAGTCACAGGAAGACTTTGTTTCACCCCTGGAGAGAAATAAAGACAGTCTGAGAGGAAGACACCTAGTGCTACGATTCAAATGTATCCTCCAACGTCATGTGTTAAAACCGAACCGGAATGTAGCGGTGTTGGAGGGAGGGCTAATGGCAGTGTTCGGCACAGAGTCCTCGTTGGCCATTTACTGTCAATATGGCGGGGGCTCCTTTCTGGTAGAGGAGAGCTGACCCGCACTCACCCTTCCTCGCCTGTGCTTTCTCGCCTTCTGCCTGCTACCATGGGATGACCAAGAGGAACTAACTAGATGTAGCCCTTCAGCCTTGGACTCCCCAGCCTCTAAAACAAAGAAATAAATCTCTCTGCTTTTAGACACTGTCCAGCCTCAGACGTGTGGCCACAGTGGTGTGAAATGAACTAAGACATTTCGACTCCACCGATGAGTGGGAGAGTTCTCCAGGGCCAGTCAGCCTTTCCCCTCTCTTCTGCGTTCTTTAGCCCAGAGCCTCTAGAGAGGCCTAGTCACTTAGAGTCAGAGAAAACTGCAGCTAAACGACGTGGAAGGACCTGGACGATAACACAGCAGCTCATGTTTGCCGGATGCTTTATCTGCATGATGATGCTCAGGTCTCGCCACTGAGCATTACTGAAGTTAAGTGACGAGCTTCAGGTCATGTAGCTGTGAACTGGGGAAAGCTCCTCGCTTTTTCCAAGGGCCCTGGCTACTGGATTCCTGTTTCTGTTCTCTGCTCTTCCTCAGGGTGACCCAAAAGGAAACTCCAAAAGGTCAAAGTCCTAGTGTCGTGTTAGATTGAACTCATACAAACTCAGGGATAGACCTCTCTAAATGTCTCTTCTCTCAAGTTCCTCTACATCTTAAAGGAAGTGTTAGGATGAGTGAGCAAGGCCATCACCAGGGTCGGTCCCTCCTGCCTGTGTCCCCATGGCTCCCGTGGAGAAAGCGTCCTGTGTTTGGGAGACCTGCAAACTTTGGTTATCCTCACTATTGTTTTATGAAGCAGAATCTTGTCTTGGGTACTAAAAATACAAGCTGCCATCAGGGAGGACACACAGTCAAGTGAAGGAGAGTCACCACCGTGTACATGAAAGGCTACACTGTCCTGAGTAGTTTAAAGATGATGTCATCGCGGTGCTATGAGACCCCAGAGAAGGAAGCCCGGGATTCTGCCTGGGAATGGGGGAAGAGGGGAGGTAGAGGAAGGGGATGGGAGGAGACAAGATGGTAAGAGGGAAATGAGAGCAGGGAGACAGGAGGGGCAGGGATGGGAAAGAGAGATGGGGTAAGGAAAGAAAGGGAAGGCGATATGGAACTAAGTCTTAGGGACTCACACTACGTATGGGGTGTTTCCTGTAAATAAGATGGAAAGAACTCTGCAAAACAAAAGGCAAGCAAAAACAAAACAAAACAAACAAACAAACAAAAACTAACATAGACTGCTGCTGTTGGCTCAGCATGGCTGAAGTCAGGGACAGTGGATGCTGAACCCCGCCAAAAGGAGGCGTGGGAGTGTGAGGCTCTTCTGTCTAGGAGGGAAATGTCAGTGGCCCAGGCTATACGGCAATGCTCACTAACTCCACCCGCTCAGTGCAGGTAACAGAACGCTTCCACCTAGACTGATTTCCTTGGTTTATGTGTGTGCTTGCTTCCTCCTCAGAATATGGTCTCTGAGAAAACCCTGCAGGGAGAAGAAGGAACCAGAAGTGGGAAAATGGGGCCCTCGAGAGCAGAGACGTGAGTCAGTTGCTAGTCCGAAAGAGAGAAGTAGACTGGCCCAAACCTTAGTTTGGTCCCACCAAGTTGTGGGGAAAACCATTGATGAAAATTTGGCAACCTAAAGATTTGCCGGGGGGGGGGCGGGGGGGGAGTCCCCAAGTCTTGAGATACACAGTAAATGAAACAAGAGGGGAGTGGGAGGAAAGGGTAGACGTTAAAAGAAAACGCAAAGATCAGAACTTTTACAAACTCATCTTAGGGAGCAGAGTTCCTTTCTAGTCTACGTGCAAAAAGTATTACAGTTAACACCCGGAAGTCACACTTGATTGTGTATACGCTGTGTGCGCTGTGTGGGTGTAAATCTAGGTTTCACACCATGGTCTGTCTCTAAAAGAGCTGTACGTGCCTTGTTTTAGCTCTACGCCAGTTCCCAGCTCACAGTCTTAGGAGTCCCATGGATGGTGCAGACCCGGCCGGTGGTACCAGAAGCTGCCAGCACTGATATTAACTAACCTTATTTTAAGGGTGTCTGAGCTCTGACTTGCCTGAGATACTGACAGTGGAAAGTACCTTCTACCAGTTGAGGAAGTGTGGCCAGACCTGGAAAATACACAGTAATGTTAAGAAAAGCCCAACCACATCCACCATGACCCATGAGAAGTGAGAGCGCTTTGAGCACCTGAGCTAAAGGCCCCTGACGGTCCTCCCCTTGGGGACACCGAGTGTTAGGACAAGTTCTGTTGGCCTGCACTCCAGGTCCCCCTGCTTGGTCATGCCCCAACTCTCCAGGTGCTTTCTATATTCTAGTTTGAGCTGAAAACCAGGGACGGAATTTGTAGATTAGCAATGGCAACAGAAACTTCAATTTATTCTTAATAAAGTGAGCTCATTCTCAATGAGCTCAATGGAGCTGTTCCTGTAGACTTTCTGATGACAAGGTCCATTACACACACACACACACACACACACACACACACACACACACAAACACACACAGAGGGAGTGAGGGAGAAGTCACAGGTGGTTGGCAAATATTTACTAATACCAGTTTATGATGGGACATTACTTTCATCAAAATTTTAAGTGCCACAAGAGGGAAATTTCAGTGGCTACACAATGTAGTCTAATACTTTCAAAACTGTTAGACTTCATGTCATAAACCCTCCAGCACATCTTTGCTTGCTAAACCAGAAGACCTAACACACAGCTGGGATATCTAACTGATAGAAAATGTGGCATGAGGAACAATCATTCAATCTCAATTCCAGACAGGAACACTGAAGACATTATTATTGTTATTATTATTATTATTATTATTATTATTATTATTGGTCATGGTAGAGGACACAGAGTTTCAATATGTAGACTAGGGTGGACTCTTGATTCTCCAACCTTAGGCTCTGAGTGCTGGGATGATAGGCATGCACCACTATGCCTGACTACAATGTGGTTTATTTAAGATTGATTTATTTTTATCTAATGTATATGAGTATTTATGTCTGCATGTATGTGTATACACTGTGCGATGCTTGGTACTGGAGGAGGCCAGAGGAGGTCATCAGATTTCCTGGAACTGGAGTTACAAAGTGTCTTGTGGGTGCTGGGAACTGAATCTAGATCCTTTGCAAGAGCAGCAGATACTCTTAACTTGTGATCCATCTTTCCAATCCTCAACAATGTAGTTTAAATAAACATAGTTTGCACTTTTAAGAAATTATGCACTTAAAATAGAAGAGGCAACTGTGAATCTTGACTCTATCAGCTACTGTTATGACCTGTGGATAAATCACTTATGAAACACCCCCTAAGCCTTACAAAATAAAGAGACAATAATACCAACTATACATAGCTATTTGGGGAAATAAAATAGCAACTGTATTTCAAATGCTTAGAAATTTGAAATGCCTATCAAATGTAGCAGTGATCAACGTAGCTATACCCACAGATGCAATACAGAAAAATGGCGGCGCACAATGGATCCACGGACATCTCAGAAAACAGACAGAAGCTGCTTCTATCTACAGATAAGAAACTGGCCTCAGAGAGTCAAGAGATTGCTCAGTGTCCGATGTGGTCAAAGCCAGAATATGAATCCAAATCTGTGTCCACGTGCTCTCTTTCTACACATTGTACACACTGTACCTGTCTTTTCCATGAACAGAGACTACAAGCTCTGCCTGGGAAATCTGTAAAATGTTTACAAGTTTCTAAAACACAGACATCTGTACAGACTTGGAGGGAGAATCAAGGCCCTGAAAGCACCGTCAAAAGCCCTTGATCATCAACAGAGAGCCGCAGTGTCCCAACTGTCATTCTCGGTGGTCAGAGGAAAGAAACTGAACTGGTGACGTTTTGATGAAAACTCTCTACACGAAAGACAGTGAGGCAGGAGGACATCCAAAAAGTTTCCATGGTGCTCACCACCCTCCATCATCCCAAAGAGGAAATTAAAAAAAAAAAAAAATGTTTACAAGCCATTGGAAATGGCAGGCTCAATTCAGTTGGAGGATGAAGAAGGGTACTCATCAATGAAAGACTACAGACATTTTCTCCCTTATGTTCTCTTGGTACCTGTTACCTCAATTTCTCCATAAGGAATTTATATCACTCTTGTGCTCCCTGGGGCAAAGGTAACTGTTAGGATTTGAGTCTGAAATGTTTCCCACAGGCTCCGTGTGTTTCAGCAATTCGTTTCCAGATAGTGATGCTGTTTCGGGAGGCTGTGCAAACTTTGGGTCTCTGGTCTGGCTAGATGAAGTGAGTCTACTAGGGTAGAGCTTGAAGGTGGTATTTACCTTTGGCTCTGATCCTACCAGATCTAAATGTGTATAAATCTACCTGCACATTCCCAGCTCCACTGGTACAATGGTTCCAGTCTCCAAAACTTTGTCGCACAGATGGATGGTGACCCCTGAAGGATGAGTCAAAACAGACCTCTCCACCCTTAAGTTGCCCTTCTCAGTCACTTAGTCACAGCTATGATAGAATAGAAATACAGATGACACATCCCTTATCCAAAACACCCAAGACCAGGAGTGTTGCAGACTCCAGAGTTTTGCAGACCTAGGGATATTTTCACAGCGCCCATCCAAATACCTGAAATCTGAAATATTCCAGAATCTAAAACTTCCTGACAATTATCTCAGCAGCCAAAGAGTTTTGACTTTTAGAGCATTTGGATTTCAGATGTTTCCTTCAGGCAGCTCAGCTACTGTGAGCCCAGGCGGCCAAGGAGCTAAAGGATCCAACTTTAGAGAGTTCGCTTACAGTGAACAGGACAGTGACTCACGCTACTGGGAATTCTGCCTGAGCAATGGTACCTAGGCCTCGGCAAATACTTTCAGGTGGCTCCTTACCTTACTGATTCGGAGACATACTCTGGATAGATTCTAATGGTGACTGCTAGGATAAGGAAGCAAAATGCAGATTATTAAATACCAGGTAGTTATTTCATTAGGCCACTTTCCTCTGAGAAGTGTAAGCAGAGAAAAAAACTGAAAACAAGTCATCTGGGTGACTGCAATTCACGTGCATAACTAACCTGACTGCAATTCATGTACAATAACTAGCCTGGTGACTGCAATTCCTGTACAATAACTAACCTGGTAACTGCAATTCCTGTGCATAACTAACCTGGTGACTGCAATTCACGTGCATAACTAACCTGGTAACTGAAAGTGATGCCTCAGTTTCCTCACTGTGGAGGCCCCAACCTCTGATTCCATACATGTTCATTGAGAGAGAGTGGGGGAGAAGGTGGGTCCCTGTAACTTGTGCTCAACTAAACTAAGAATCAACGCTGCAACCACAGAGCCATGGCTTTGCTGGTTCCTCAATTTAACAGCTTTTCCTGTCTGGGGGCTGGGGCACTGGCCATATCTGAGACACCGCCTTTGTAGCGCTCATAAGTGAGACTGGTCACAGACCTGGCTCTGAGGCTGCAGACCACGGATTTTAACTCGCCAAGTGGGTCACTTTCAACTTCTGCTCTTCCACGCACAGTTACAACGATCTTTCATGTGTAACCAGCCTTTAGAACACCTACATTTGGCAATTACTGTGTAATTCTAGATCTATGCACTCAGGTATACAAATAATTAATTTATTTGTGACTGTCCGTCAGCACACTAGAAAAACATGAATGCCACTTGACTGAAGTTATTCTTAACTTCGAAGACTAAGAACTTTCCCGGGATTTTAAAGGAAGAGATCACGTTGTATGGCGTGTGCATGGTAAACACCTATTACAGTCACGTGCACGGAGTGAGGGCAACAGCAGAGTCTCTAAAAAAGCAGCCGCCGCGCCACAGCTGCACTTCTTCGGGGGAACTTTTACAACCATCTGAGCTCAACTTTAGCGCTTCGGCACATGCTCGCACTATAGTTTGTTGTTTGTTCCTGCGACTGTCTCTGGAACCCAACAGTTGATACAGCACTCCTCCAATTCAAGAGAATTCAACAAAATACATGCTCGAACAAACCTGTTGTCAAATATGGAGATGATGCCAGTAGTCCGCTCACAGGACTGCAGTGATGACCGATGCTGTCTTACAATCAAAGCCCTTAGAGAAAGGCCCAGTTCTAAGCGAGGAGGGTCCATTAGCTGTTATTAATTAGGGTGGTAATTGAGATCCCTCCTCGCTGCCCCTCCCTCTGGTGCTTGCAATCTCTTACAAGATGGAGCTGTTATGCAACTGATGGGAAGACAGATGCAATGATGGAAATTGACAAACCAAAATAGGAAGTCAGCGGTGAAGACAGGAAGTTGAGTCAGAAGGAAGCAGAGGAAAACAGGGAGACACCACCTGGGAATACCACGCTTCAGCAGCTGGAGCAAGATTCCCCTAGGAGACGGATATCTAGTCAGGAGGCAACTTCTTACCACCTCACCAGTTTTGACGTCAGAAGTGCCTTGTCATCCTAGCAAATCAGGGACACTTGAAGCTCACCTAGTCAGCTGACAGACTAGTTAGCGATTTTGATGGGCTCCAACTTCCGCTTTTATGTTTTCGTTGTTCAGTACACTAACTGAATAATGTCACTTCGCTGAATATCTGTGAACTGGGAAGCAACCAACCCTGGCCCTGCCCACCAAAAGAATCCTGGGGAGAAACTTATTCATCTAAACCATTCTGCTGTAAGACCTGTCATCAGTTATAAAATTTGATGACTTTATAATCCGACCTTAAAAGGTTTAGCTAAACCAGGAAATTTCTTCATTTTGTCTTCTATGGCCTTATTTTGAGATTTGATTGCTGTCTCTTCTGTGTGTGCAGAGGGGGCCTGTACTCTTCACGTAAAAAAGAAAAGGTAACTTGAGAATTTTCTAAGAACAGTACAGAGTGATTGAGTTAAGTTCCCGGTGTGTGTCCTTGTGTTCACTGACATAAAAGAAGGCCTATCTAGGGAATATATTGTGTAGGGACAGCGGGTGGCCCTTCTGTGACCGTATTTAAAATAAAGCGATGGACTGTTGTCATTTCTGTTGGAAGGCTAAGTAAAGTCACCGCGTAATTTCTCACGCTTCTTGAAGTCAATGTCCATTTGGTACTGTGAGGCTAAAATGAAGAATGGAGCTTTGGAAAGATGCAGACCAGGGTTGTGATGCAATAATGCCTGCTCCATCTTCCTTCACAGCAGTCTCCACAAGATCTCACCAACCACTAAACGGGAAAGTGAAATTAGGTATTTTCATGTTATGTAACAAATTCATTAAAAAAAAAAATCTGTGTGACAAATTATTCATTTCAATCAATATCATCATCAGCTCTACTGCCAGGAGAGGTACAAAAGGAACTGGGGTCTGTGACTGGGGCAGGACAGAAAAGAAAAAAGAAAAACAAGATACAATCAATGCTATCCTGACCCTGAGGCAAAGCATTAGGCAATCTGCAGGCCCAGCCCGTGGAGGAAGCAGCCGACAGGGAAGCCTGGGAAGACCTGTTTCTTTCAAGTGACCCTTGAAAAAAAGCCGGAAGACTTACAGAGATGAGCATTAAAGAAATAGAGCGAAAAAGAGTGAAACAGCATGAACTTCCTGGTGGCTTGCGGTCTGGTGCACCCAGAAGGTGGGTAGGCAAGACGAGGAGGAGGGGAGGGCTCATGTAGGAGGAAGTGGCATGAAATAAGGCTGAGGAAGTGGGCTGAGGCAAATTTGTGAGGGTACAAAAATTTTTAGTAAAACTGTTAATGAATCATTCCCGCCGTTACATGAAATCTGTCTGCCAAGGGGTGTCCCACATATTTTTTCTTTTTCTATTTTGAATTCCCCCCCCCGACTCTCCCCCCTCTTGCCCCCCCCCCCACACAAAAAACAAAAAAAAAAACAAAAAAAAAAAAACTGTGTTAGGCTCTCTGATCTGCTTCAATGATGAAAGCTTCTCCTTGGGCCAGCATGCTTCATGGAAGGTAGGCCCCCCCCATCACCACAGTCAGCCTAGCTCCTGAAACCCAGGCCACCTCCTGCCCCACCCTGACTCTTATGACCTTGGGCCAGCAACTTCTACACCTAAGCCCACTCCTGATAGCTCAAGGCACTTGAGAGGATTCCAAGAAATCATGTGGCTACAGTGAGCACTTAAAAGGAACCAGGTTTGCAGCACTCAGCTCCCCAGATCTACACATTCCATTAAACTCAACCAAGCTCAGATGAGATACCTTCTAAAAAATCGGGGTTGTACAGAATACATACTGACATCTTCCTCGTTATCATCCCCTAGTCCATACAATACAACACCTTACAGAGGTACTTTGGCAGTTCTAAAGTATACCGGACTGAGCGCCTGCAGCTTTGAGAGGCTGCAGAGGTCCTCTTTCTGTTCTGAATTTCAACGCACACACAGGAATGAAACGTTACTCACTGGCCACCCTTCTCCAAGAGGTTCCAAGGTAGAGAAGCAGCAATCAGGTTAAAACACTGGAACTCTTTCCAACGTTACTGACTGTTGCAAGGTATGACATACAAAGGATGTGAAATTGGAAGCAGCTCTACCAGACAGAGATGGCTACCGAAGGCTCCAGAAGCAGCTACTGCAAACCGCCCCAACGGTATCTCTGTCAGGGCTGAGGCCCGGAAGAGCCCTCCTCCAGGCTTCTGGCTAGAGTGAGAAACTGTGCATTGGGGGCCTGGCAGGTGGATGCTTCAGCAATACACACTTAGTTGGCATTAACTCTGCCTTGTTCATTTTTGCCCTTTCCCGAATGTAAGGGAAAATGTTGACATTCCTTCATATCTTCATTTATTTAATTCTCATTACTATCTCTGATTAAAATATTTGAAGTATATTTTTTTCCAGTATTTTCAGGGCCTTAAGCCTTCCTTCAGAGTCCATGGTTTGTTTGTTTGTTTGTTTGTTTGTTTTTTCCTACCTTAAATCTAGCCAGGTAAGTACTGCAAGTGAAGACTCACAGTCAGCTCAACTTCCAGAAATTCACATTTACAGAAAAATGGTGAATTCCATTTAAATTTGCCTACACGGACGTTCTTTTTAAGTTCATCTAGTAGAAACCAATTGTGAGAAATTCTTTGTACATTTGACATCAAGGTGTGGGTTGACAAGCCATCACACGTGTTTTGCTAATGAAAAGTTTTGTCTCTGCTCTCGTTTTGAAGTTGCCCTGCTGGAGCGGTTTTCCACAGTAAGAAAGCCTGGCCTTCAGCATGCGTGCTGGACAGCTTATATGTGCCACGTGTCCTTGACTAGTAGTCAGAATCAAATCAACGCTGATAGACAGATGCCTCAACACTTCAAGGCTCTGCGCTCCGCCAGTTTAAGAGAATTTCCTTTGCAGACAGGAGGCCTCTTTCTCCAGGATTTACCAGAGCATTCAGAAGCATGGCCTTCAGCCTTCTCTACAATCCAGACCTCTCTACAAAAGTGACACAAGCCACCAACACAAACTGCTTTTATTTTTAGAGACTGGATGAAGGGGAGGAGACCTCTAATTTTATGTAGTTAGAAAATACAGGCATTAAAAACCCCATCTCAGAAACCACTCACAGAACCATCCCCACATTTGAGAAATGTAGGACCTAAGATGTTAACATATCCACTGAGTGACTATAAGGAAGTTTTTTTTTTTTTTTTTTTTTTTTTTTTTAGAAAAACAACCACAGCCGGGCGTTGGTGGCGCACGCCTTTAATCCCAGCACTCGGGAGGCAGAGCCAGGCGGATCTCTGTGAGTTCGAGGCCAGCCTGGGCTACCAAGTGAGCTCCAGGAAAGGCGCAAAGCTACACAGAGAAACCCTGTCTCGAAAAACCAAAAAAAAAAAAAAAAAAAAAAAAAAAAAAAAAAAAAAAAAGAAAAACAACCACAGGAACTAAAAAAATCAAACCACCCCCATTAGTATAATGAGCAGCAAAGTCTAAATGATCAATATGCACTTTCCCGAAAACATTTTAAAGTTGACCAAATCAGAGTAAATAGCCTTCCTGAAATAGAGCAATAAGTGGGTATCAAAACATGGTTTGGCTTTAAAGATGGGGAAAAATCACTCAGTATTTTGGGGGTGAGGGGGTAGGAGTGGGGACTGATAACCACAGAGAACTTGGCAAGAATCAAGCCAGAGAACACCCTCCCCACCCCGGCCACCCTAGGTGGCTGCAGGTCCCAGGTCCTTAGAGGGAGACAAGGCACAGAGAGAGGCTCAGAGGACAGGTGCTCAGTCCCTGCAAGGCAAAATCCACAGTCCCCAGCATCAGAGCCCCAGCTGTGTCCCAGACACGCCCAACCAGCAAAGGAACAAGAAGCAACTTTACCTTGTGGAGAAACTGTCCTTGGTGGCACTGCTGTGGGATCAGAAACACTAGTCCTTCAGCTCTGCAGAGCAGCCTTGTTAAGCCTGGGTGTGTGGTCACGAGGCAGGAAGTAACCACAGTGACAAATCACCAGCCAGGAAAGAAATAGATTTTGTCTTTATAAGGACATTTTACTCAACATTTTTTTTCCCCCGTGTCTCCTCCCCCAAATCACCTGACCACAGGTCACAGTGAAATCCAGAAGCCACCTTCCACTTCCTCTTCTCTAGGAGCATTTTGCTGGTTCCCTGGGTCTCTCAGCAGGCCCTGGGCTACTTAAACCCTTCTGATCACAGATAGGGAGCGAAGGTCAGCTCGCTGGCTGAACTCTTCTGTCTGACTCGAGTTGCTAAAAGCAAAACCCAGGAGCCTACCTACTTCCAGCAGGGGTAAACCAATTATTCATTTCTAATGAAAGATCGGAGGGAAAAGGTGGTATGTACCTGAGACAAACTGAAAGGGATTCCCATGGGAGAGCCTGCCCATCCAACCTCCCTCACTCCCCCACCCTATTTAGAACCAACCCATCCCACTCTCTTAATGATGATCTTATTGGTACAAAGAAAACAAAATGATCTCTTTAAGTACAGGGCCCCTGTAAGAGGAAAGGTTACTTACTATCTTATTTACTCATTCTTTTATTTATAGAACACTCATGTGCTAAGGATCTCTTTAACCCAATTAGAGAGTTCAATTATTTAGACATTTCCTGTAAAGGACACAAGTGCATCACACAGGCAGCTATCGCTAACAGGCTAGCCTCATTCCTTCATACAGACCAGATCTGAGTTGTGCTGACTGAATATTGAGTACAATCATCTATGCATTTCCTGGAGTCAGTGTGTTTCCATCAGTAACAGAGATAGATGCTGTCATTTAGCCTTGGGGACATCAGCCGCAGCTAGGCTCCCGGGTCAGATGGTGAAGATGCCCTGCTCATTCTACAGGTATCTCTGTTTTCCAGGAGCCATGACTGCTGTCAAGGCTCAGCACGATTCCACGCACTGGGCTGCTCTCTAGACTTCCTTGGCTTTTCTGAATTCCTTAAAAAGCTCTTGGCTTTAACTTCCAATGCTGAGATAAAGTCTTGCAGCTTATCTCTGGCATCAGCCTGATGAGGGACCTACTCAGAAACCCTGCAGGGCTCCTATTGGGCAAGAGGGTCTGCTAAAGAATGGGAAGACATAGGGAAGGCTCAATTTTCTCTAGATGTGATCCTTAAGAACATTCTAGAAATGGCTCTAGTACGAACTGACGACTCTCTTTTGATGGCCCAGGCAAGAGCGAGGTGGTGAGTAGGACCCCAGTTAATAAGTGGCAGAGAGAGTTCCAGGGCACCCGACTTCATCTAAAGAAACACTCAGACACTGTCCATACAGGACTGACCACATGGACACAGCAGTAAAATGCTGGTGGCCTCCACTCCTGGGAACAGTCCTCACTCAGGGTCCTGCAGCAGGGCTCCCCAGATGGTCTTATTAAGGGGAGTGTGTGCAGACAGTGCCTGTGCCTGTCTGTGACTACATACTTGTGGTTCCAGAAGGGAGTAAAGGCCGCATGCCTCATGAAAAGGAACCAATCCACATGTTGCTTACCTGGGTGACAGAAAGCAGGAACATTCTGTATGTGCTTTTGCCTGATCGCAGGAGACGGGAGGAAATCTATAAACGAAAAAGAGGAAAAACACACTCATGCCTCGGTTCCTCTAGTGTGTGAGTGTCTGCCAGAACTGGTGACTGAGACAGATGAAAACACAACCATTGCTCTCTCCCAGGGAGAACAAAGCCTGGTGCAGAGAAACATGTAAGTCAATGCTCAAGGGAGGGCAGGGGGAAAAGCAGCGTGATGTGAAGCAGGCACAGATTTGAGGAGAGCTGACCGGAAAACGTGCGGAGTTTCAGCTAGACTCTGGTTCTGCTTGCAGTGACTTGGATCCCGACTGTGCCTACACCAAGGGAGATGAAAGCCGCCGAGCAGGACATTGCTTATCGCCACCTGGCTGACACAGCCCCTTCTCCCTCAGCATCAGCTCAGCTCTGATCCTCCTCAGCCACCTGTCACTGCCCCCAGCCACATCCTGGATTTCACCATTCAAGTGCCTCCCTTGTAATCTCCCCACCTGCATTGCTCCTGATGAAAATCTACCCAGGGGAAGCAGTTGAGGAGGCCGTCTCAGAACAGACTTTCCCAGGCAAGCCTTTTTTTCCCCCTGCCAGTATTTCAAAGTGCTTATGATGGTTACACAGGAGGGTAACTTTGAGTTTCATTGCTTTTAGTTTCTCTGCAGACAGTATTCCCTTCAGCTCTGTGCCCAGATATATCCCCACTCCCATCTGCTGTGAGTCTCTGCTGCCCCCTCTTCCAATGAGTCCACCTCTGCTTTGCCTTGCCTTGATGATGCCTCCTGCTCTCCCTGAATTCACCTGACACCCAGGCCTGCTCTAGGGTCATGACCTCAATCTCCAAGGCCAGATCACCGGCACAGGAGAGTGGCCCAGTAAGAGTTCTGGATCAGGTAACTGGGGTCAAAGGTCCACTTGACTGATGAACTGGTTGGATGACTTTAGACAGATGACTTAATTTCTTCGGCCTCCAGATCTTCATCTAGGAGATGGGATGAGACCCGTGTCTGTTTTGTGCATCTGTCGATAGGATTAAGGGAACAGCGACCTGGGAAAACTGCCTGTCGCAAAGAAAGTGGGGTGAGGGTGCTGACTGCTTTTTAAATATTTATACCAGGCTGTGGACTAGACCTTTCCCATATATTATTTGATTTATTCCTTACCCACAACACATGAATTAGATATTACTTTCTTCAGCTCAATAGTATCTTTATTGGCATATGAGTCACATGGCATAACATTTACTCTTCAAATGTTAAGTAGTTTTATCATAAGACCAGACCTGTATACACATTATGTTATACAATTCAAGAATATTTTTATCACCCCCAAAAGAAACCCAGTACCAATGATCAGTTATTTTCCACTTACCCGAAGCTCCTACATCCTCAGCCTTCTACAATGACTATTTCCGTCTTTATGGATTTGCCTGTTCTCAACATATCACAAATGAAACCATGGCTTCTTGTAGCCTTCTGATTGGGTTAAGCCAGAGTTTTGTTAGGTGGGCCTTGAACTCTCAATCCTCTTGTCTCAGCCTCCTGAGCGCAGCTGAGATTACAGGTGTGTTCCTTGATGACCAAACAATTTCATGTCTTTGTGTGTGTAGTTGCTTGGTTTCCTCATTTAGCATGTCTTTAAGGTGCATCCATGTTGTACCATGCATCGCTACCCTCATTCCTTTTTATTTTTAATTACATTCTATTTTATTTACTTTGGAGGTTGCCCCTCCCATGACACATAAGTGGGGGTCAGAAGGCAACTTTGAGGGGCCAGTTCTCCTCCTTCACCATCTGGGCACCGGGAATGAAAATCAAGTCTTCAGGATTGGCACCAAATGCCTCTCCCTCTTGAGCTCTCTCACTGGCCCTTCGTTCTTCTTCATAAAAGAACGATGTCCCAGGTTTGAGGCTATAGCACATGCTATGGCCCATGGGTCAGTTGGTGGCCATTCGGATGGGTCTGCTGCTTTGGCACTATGAATGGCAGGCACTGCTATGAGTATTTGAATATGTATTCTGTATGGCTATGCTTTTTAACAAATGAATGTGTGCACATCATTTTAGAAGTTGCATATTACCCCAAGGCTGGTTACAAAGCATCACTTTTTTTTTTTGCATCCTTTTTAAAATTTTATTTTTATTATTAAGAGATTTTCTATTCATTTTACATACCAACCACAGATTCCCCTCTCCTCTCTCTTCCCGCCCCCCCCCCCAGCCTTCACCCCTCAACCCACCCCCCATTCCCACCTCCTCCAAGGCAAGGTCTCCCATGGGCAGTCAGCAGAGCCTGGAACATTCAGATGAGGCGGGTCCAAGCCCCTCCTCCCTGCACCCAGGCTGTAAAGCAACACTCTTGACAATTATCCTTCTGATTTCTCTTCCCTAGAGAGAACCGTTCTCAACAGACACAGCCTTTTCCTCCACTGTTAGCTCCAAACTTTCAGGTGCTGTACTTACACCATATCTTGATTACTTAGATTCATGTACATAGACATGAATATATACACTTATCTCTACTTCCTATTTGGAAGTGAATTTGAGTCTCACATACCGTTATCTAGAACAAGTTACAACAATATTTTCATTAAATCAATATTCAGCTTTTATAATGACTATCAAAATAGTCATAACTGGACTGGGGAGACGGTCCAGTGGGTAAAGTGCTGCCACACAGTGTAGTGACCTGAGTTCAAGTCCCCACACCCCTGTATATCCAGGCAGGGTCCTCTATGTCTCTCCTCCCAGCACTCCCACAGGGAGACCAAAGGTGGCGGCGACAGGAGTATTCCGGGAATCTTGAGGGCCTGCCTTGTGAAATGAGGAATAACGAAAAGCCTGCGTCAAACAAGATGGAAAGCAACGAGTGACATCTGAGGTTGTCCTCTGACCACCTACATGCACCCAGAGGCACACACGTGCCCACGCTCACACACACACAAAAGCACACATAGCTTTATACACACACACACACACACACACACACACACACACACACACACACACACAAAGATACACACACATAAAACAAACAACAGACAAACAAGCAAACCATAAAACAAAACACGTTCCTGGGCAATGGCATGCACTATGCTTCTGTATCTTCTTAATTTGTTAGGTTTCCCACATACTTATGAACACCACATAGAATTCTCTAACAGAGCTAAAGTAAGACAAAACAAAGCAAAGCCCAACAAAAACAAAGCTTGCATCCATCCCTCTCCTGTGATCTTGGAGAGGACCCTCTGAAGTCCCCATCCTCCGTATGGTCTGTGCCCCTCGGTATGAGAAGGTCATCCATCTTAGCCTCGTCCAGGAAGCTCTTTCTTCTGCTCTCAGCTGGAAATCACACATCTTCCAGTCTCTGAGTCCACTTCCTTGTTTAAAAGGGGCGTATCCTCTACCAGATTCCTCAGAACACATGGGGCAAAAAATTTTTTGAGACATTCAACAACTGAAAACACATAGGACCTACTTGCATTCTCAGAAATTCACCCTGGAAAACACTTTTTCCCCCCTCAGAACTGTGAAGGACTCTTCAGTGTGTTCCAGATTATAGCATTGCTGTTGAGAAAGCTGATGTCTTTCTAATAGTCCCTCCTATATCATTTCTGATTTTCTTTTTCTGAAATATCAGGATTTCTCCTTTACACCCAGTGTCCTGAAGTGTTTGTATGAAAGTTCTCGGTGTAGGTCTGTGTGCACCCACTGTGTGAGGTTATCATGATAGTTAGTGTGGGTCTGTGTGCACCCACTGTGTGAGATTATCATGATAGTTAGTGTGGGTCTGTGTGCACCCACTGTGTGAGGTTATCATGATAGTTAGTGTGGGTCTGTGTGCACCCACTGTGTGAGATTCTTCCAATCCCCTTCCACCTGGAAAGCCAAGTCTTTGCACTCTGAGACATTCTTCCTCTCACTGTACTCTCTTCCTCTCTTCCCTCCCCTGGCCATCTTTCCAGGGTCCCTTCCCTGGCGTTGCACTAATTGCATGCTGTGCATCTTGGGTTGGTTTTCTCACACCCCACTTCCCCCTATTATTCTCTGCCTCTTGGTCCTCAGGTCTTACTGTCAGAGTCTTCCCCCACCCCCAGTTCCTACTAAGAGTGCTATTCCTGCTGGTGTTGCTTACTTTTCTGTCCCGGTCCATTCTGTGAGGTTACCACACAATTCTACAGACTGTATCATTTAGAAGAACAGAAACGCATTTGCTCCCAGTTTAGAGAACTGGAGTCCAGTCGAAGGTGTGGTTTGGCAGGGTCTTCTTACTACGCCCTCACATGGAGGAAGGTGAAGGGTAAAAGCAAAAGGAGCTGAACTCCCCTTTTATAATGGCACTAGCCCCACCTGGACCAGGCTTCCTCTTTGGGGTCACCAACCAGCTCCCAGATGATGACACAGAGACTTATTAGTTTTGAATGTCTGGCCTAGCTTAGGCACGCTTCTGGGTAGCTCTTTTAATTTAAATTAACCTGTTTCTCTTCATCTACCTTTTGCCCCGGGGCTCATTACCTTTCCTACTTCTGTATATATTATTTTACTGCTTTTCCTGACTGCTGGCTGGTGTCTGCCTGGCTCCTGGCCCTGGGCATGTCTCTCATTCTCTCCTCCTTCTCTCAGTCTTCCCTTCTTTTCTCTGAGCCTAGAGTTCTCGACCTATTTCTTTTCTCTGCTTGCCAGGCTATCCTTTCTCCTGCCCAGCTATTGGCTCTTCAGCTCTTTATTAGACCAATCAGGTGCCTTAGGCAGGCAAGGTGAAACAAATGCAACACATCTTTACATCATTAAACAAATGTAGCATAAATAACACACCTTTATGTAGTTAAGGTAATATCCCACAGCATAAACAAATGTAACACATCTTTGCCTAGTTAAAATAATATTCCACAACACCCACCCAGAGGGGCAAAGCCCTCATGACTATAACTTCTTTAAAGCCTCACCTCCTTGCGCTGTCTCAATGGCAGGCAAACTGTCCCAGGAACCTATGAGGGGACAAATATTCAACCCATAGCAACAGCTAAGTGCTTTTTTCTCTCCCCGCCCCCAGGATTCTTGTGTTATAGCAAAGTGGAACACAGGATGGGTGGGGAACGTGTCTCTGCCCCATATGTAAACTACAAAGCTTCCTGTGTTTAGGCTCCATTTTGCTTCCCTGCCTTCAGAAGGATCCTGTAGCCCAGAGTCCTGAATTCTGCTGAGTGCCCACAGTGTGAGGGCATGATATGTATTTTCTCACATCACAGACTTGGAGTTCGGCTAAAGCACTTCCCACAGTGTGTGTGTGTGTCCCATGGCTTCTAACCTTCTGCTGGACTCTAGTGTTTTGTTGTCTTTCGCTGACAGCCTTCAACAAGATACAGAGTTCTAGGAGGCTGATGGTTGAGTTGCCTTGATTAGCTTCTGAACAGGGCACCAGGCGTTTCATAGATACCTGTTTAAAAATTAATACAGAAGACGAAGCTGGGCTTCAAGGATAGGACTGAAATCACAGGAAACATACATGATAAAGACTACTGCTGGGAGAAAGCAAGGTACATAGAGAACCTGACCGAAGCTGAGTCCTGTGACCAGTAAGAATGCAGATTGTGGTGGGGAGGGGAGTGTGTGTGTGTGTGTGTGTGTGTGTGTGTGTGTGTGTGTACACGCACGTGAACGAGACAGGTGGAGGCTGAACAGAGTTCAGCTCACGGCAGGTCTTCAATATGGGTTACAGATCTTAAATTTACCCTGAATCTTAGGGTTTTCCAGAGAGGCAGACTAGGATATATATGTCTGTGTGTGTGTGTGTGTGTGTGTGTGTGTGTGTGTGTGTGTGGTGTATTATGTGGATTATATACATTTCCAAAGAGATTTTTAAGACTTGACTTGTGTGATTACAAGTGCTGACATATATCAAGACCTTTAGGAAAGTCCCTGATACAGATCTAGTGTGAACTCTAGTAGGCTTGGGATCCAGGAAAAACCAGGCTTTCAGTTTTGGTGCAAAGGGAAAAAGAAGTCAGTGTCCCAGTTCAAGGCAACCAGCCAGGGGCAGGATCTCCTCCACAGACAGTATGTCACGTGAGCACTTCACATCGTCTTGTGGGGGCAGTGGGGAGAGCCTGCCTTTCCCTGCGTCAGGAACTTTGGTGACTTAGATGAAGGCCATCAATATTAGGGAGGGCCACCTGCTGTACGGTCAAAACTTCCAATCAAAATTCACCCCAAGGCACTGTCACCAAACCCTAGGATAGTGTTGGGCTGAGTACCTTGGCATGCGACAGGCTGGCCACCTTAACCATAATATTAATTATCACCCTCTCCAAGCACTGGAGAGCTCTTTTAAGATGTGTATTCGTTTCCCAAGGCTGTGACAACAATGACCACACACTAAATGATCTAAAGTGACAGAAACGTATTATCTCTAAGTTCTAGAAGTTAGAAGTTTAGAATGAAAGGTGCTGGCACGTTGGCTCCTTCTGAAAGTTGTCTGTCATCTTGCTCCACGTCTGTCTTAGTTCCTGATGGCTTCCAGACATCCTTTGTCATCCTTGCTTATAACGACATCACTCGGATTTTTTTTTTTTTTTGCCTGAACTTACATTTCTGTGCCCACATTTCCCCTTTTTAAAGGAAGACAGCAATATTGGATTACGTTCCATCCTAATGATCTCATCTTGATCATCCCCAAACACCCCATTTCCAAATAAGGTTGCACTGGTAGGCAGTTGGGTACAGGACCTCAACATCTTCATGGGGATACAATTCACTAAGGAGGCATCAATGAGAAGTGACAAAGTCATGTCTGTGTTCTAGAAAAACCACAAGGGCTGGAGCAGGGGAGAATAAAGATGAAACCACCTGGAGCGGGGAGGTGGCCGTGAGCGGGGCTCTGGTGATGCTAGAAGCCATGGGAGAGAGAGGTATGTAGCCCTTAGGGAGAGAAAATGACTGAACATCTATAATGGAAGGAGGAGACTGGATGAAATAAAAGAAGGGGTCTGGGTGACCCCGTTTGTGGATGGGGAGCTGGGTGGTGGGCAGCTGCACCACTCAATGAGGCCAGGAACACAGGGGCAGCAGTGGAGGTGACTGTAAGCTTGGTAAAAGGCTACCTTTTTACTGTCATCAGTTTCCACAGTCTTCACTGGCCCCCTTCATTCTGAAACCAGACTCCCCTCAGTGGAGCGTGACAGCCTCGCCTTTCTCCGAGGTTCCACACTTCTAACTACGTAGAGTCGCCTCCCATGCTCTTCTCTATGAACAAGTACTGATGTGGAAATTAAGAATGTGTGGTTGGATGTTGAAGCCTCCAAACATCCCAAGTGTCTAACAGTGAATTCATCACTTCTCTGTGCGGCCCACGGCACTCTTCTAGTCCTCCATTTCCCCCCATTGCCCACATGTGGTTAACATAGCTTTACATTTCCCATACAGTCTTTCCCGGCTCAATACCACATTAGGATGAGCTTCTTGATTTTTCTACCTCCCATTTCTCCTACGCTCAATCCCGCTTACATATCACTACCATGTTACCCTCCAGAAAGCTACACCCCGCTCCCATTACTCTTGCTCACTAAGTACCTGAAATTGCTCATCACCACCAGGATAATTTCTGAATTCTGCCTCCATTCACTTCCCTAATCTCATACAAACAACATGATCCCTCTGATCTGTCATTAATCTTCTGATAAACCTAACATATTTTTCATTTGCCAATTGAGACTCCACTCCCCCCCCCCGCCCGCCCCCACTACTTCCTTTCCAATTGTGTCCTAGAACATTAAGTTCTTACGTGCCTTCAAACCCTTCATTCTGACCCTGACTGAAATGCCCTCATTCATCACCAACTTTGTCTTTCCTTTCCTCTCAGGTCCCAGAGCACTTGTCTACGAGCCATTGTTGATGTCTCTAGCACTCTGCCTTTCTTTGTCAACTAATCTTTATGATTGCATGCCTATGTGTGTTTAAACGCCTTTATCTGTGGGGAGTGGATAGAGTCCTGGGTGAATGTGTATTGTTGGCATAAACGTGGCCCTGTCAACGACCCCAATGCTTCAGACTCATGGGAATGACAAGAGCTATCCCAGGTCAGGCTATGGGAATGACAAGGCCTTCCCCTGGTCCAAGTATGGATGTTGATGAATGACTGACCTTTGCCTAAAGCCAGTGTGTGCACAAAGAGCAACCACATCTTCCTCCTCCTAAATATTGCCTCTGCAGACTGCCTAGAATCCCAGAGGTCTTTACACAGAGACAAGGGAACACGGAGCAAGCTGGCTAGCCAGACTAGCCGAACTAGTGAGAGACCCTGCCTTGGTATGCACAATAGAGAGCGATTGAGGAAGATACTCGATGTCAGCCCCTGGTCTCCACAGGCACCCCAGACATGCGCATACACACCCCCACACAAACACAACACATTTTAAAAAGGAAACAGAAGCTGGGCATGGTGGCACACCCCTTTGATCCCAGCACCTGGGAGGCAGAGGCAGGTGGATTTCTGTGAGTTCAAGGCCAGCTTGGTCTATAGAACCAGGTTCCGGGACAGCCAGAGCTACATACAGAGAGATTCTGTCTTAACATAAAATGAAATAATAACTTAAAAAATAAAGGGAGAACAGACGAGTAGGATGGTATGTGGCTGTGCCTGAGACATGTGTAGGTGCTGACCAGAAGATGAGGGGACAGAGAGTGAACATCATGTCAGACAGAAGGCCAGCAGCTCTTGGAGCACAGGAACTGCACCCTCCCCCCCCCCAGCACCTAATGCACATTTCATATAGACAAATTCAACCCCTCTTTTGATTAGCTGAGAAGGCAAATTGATTCTATAAACAACATGACATTCACAAGCTAAACCAAAGAGCTAACATAATTAGATGTTTTAAATATCAATCTAAAATTCTCTCTTGAAGTGTGATAGGCCTTTCAGAGAATTTATATAGGCAGTTAGCACATAAAGGTTAACTTTACATCCTTCTGATGCCCGTTTTACCATCCTTAACTGATAAGGGAGGGTAATAAAAGCTAATTATAGTTGTTATTGTCAGGTAGATCTGGAAGGGAAAGGGCTAGTGGCAGCTGCAAATTGGATTTTCATAAAATGTCAAATCCATAAAAGTGTTATCTCTACAGTATTCCTAAGTATTCAAAAATGAAATTCAGCACACGATGCAGATTACAGCTATTTCAAAAGCTGACAGTTCACATACCTGTGACTTATAAGAAGTCCCAAGACACTCACTGACATTTGCTGACCCATTGTCACTGATAGAGGCATGGGAATAGATGCAGCTGAACTGAATGAATGCTACCCTCCTGCAGGTCCCACCCTGAGAATGCAAGACCTCCTCCTCTTTTGTAAGTAGATCTAATACTGGTGAGGTGTTTGAGACTCTCCCAACCACGGACCAAGCATTTAAAGGTTCAAAAATAAACCTACTGAAAATCAAAGTGTGACTCAAATATTTTAGTGGAAGAGTAAACATGTGAAGTCATGCTCCTTTTTTTTTTTTTTTTTAGCAATATAAACCTAGAAAGTAAGTAAATAGAAATTAAATAAACTGGTAAAAGTATTTAGAAACATAGGCCAAGATCTGGAGTCAGAAGATCATAAGAGACCAACACTGATTCTAGAGTACACTAGACCTGGGCAAGGCAGTGTTCTTTTGTAATTAAACTTATAAGCATTTTGGAGAGAGAGAAAAAAAAAACCCACCTCTAATTACAGAGTTACTTGTTAGAATAAAAATCGGTTAACACATTTTATACACCGTCCTCATTTCTGTTCAATTTTGGCTACGTACGGGTTTTGTAGACTGTGATTTACATTAAAACTTCACTGTTTGGTGCCATCACCAAGCTCGTCCAGTCTTTTCTTCTTATGACATAAGGAAGGGGTGGGGCAGGGGGGCAGCTGAGTCAGGCCAGTGCTCGCCCTGCAATCCCAAGGACCTGAGTTTGACCCCCAAGCCCCATAAAAACAAAAGGCATACTGGTATGTGCTTGCAATCCAGCACTGGGCAGGGAGGCAGGTGGACGCCTCAGTCCAACCCAGAGGATCCACATTTCCTGAATTCCTTAGATGATGAGCCTCAGTCTCACCTCAGCCTGGCCAGTCAGACTACTGAGTGAGCTTCCTGCAAGGGAGCGAGCGCGGCTCCAAAAAAGGGGGCAGATGATAACCTGAGGGATGACACCTGAGGCTGTCCTCGGCCTCCACAGGCATGTTAGCGTGTGTGTGCACGTGCACATACACCACGCACTCTCGAATCTGAGTGTTAGATGCCCACAATGGATATCTTAACAGATAACATTTAATAGTCTCCATATCTTCTCTTTCAAGGTAAGGAAACTGAGTCTCAGATGGGAAAAAAAACAACAACTTATCTTTGTCTTCCCTGGTTCCCTGCAGCTGTACTTTGGGAACATCTCTGGTCATGTCCTCCATTCTTTAAATAGAGAGGTGAATCAGCCATGACTCCCCCAACATACTAGGTCAAAGGATATCAGTGCAGCTTCAAGCTGGTTCATATGACACCATTTCCTTATTTCAGTCAGCCTCCTGCTTATTCAGTAAGCAAGTGGTTACTGTGTATAATGAAGTACTTTAAACACATACAAAGCAGGCAGGTCAGAAGGACCAGGCCATGGGGTACTGGGGAGATGGCTTGCTGGTGAAGAGCTCTTGAGGCTCTTGCAGAGAACCTGTGTTTGGCCCCCAACACTGTGGCTCACAACTGCCTGTCATTCAGATCCAGGGGATCCTATACCCTATTCTGACCTCCATGGACACCAAGCACACATAATGTACATACATCCCTGGAGGCAAAACTTCCATACACATGAAAACCATATTTCAAGAAATCTGAAATAAAATCTGAAAAGGGGAAGAAGCACGGGGAATTTAAGTAGAAGAGGAAACGAAACTGGCCACTTTAAATTTGCCTAATGGCAAACCAGGAGATGAAGCAGAAATAGCCAGAAACAAAAGGGTTGGGAAATTATGACTAAGGAAAGATGTATGGTATCAACAGCAGGGCCCGGCTGGGCTTGTAGCAATGGGCACAGGAACAAGAGGCAGACAGAGGGACGCATGAAGACTGTCTACTGCAGATAAAGGAGGAGGGTGAGGCTGACTGAGACTCATCATCTAAGGAATTCAGGAAATGTTAATCCTCTGGGTTGGACTGAGGCATTGAAGCAAGATAAAGATGAAATCTACTAGACCACAAGAGGTTAAAGGTAAACCAAGGACAGGTTAGGAAATCCGGCCCATGGGCCATGCCAAGTGTCTGACCAGATCATAGAGCCAGGTCAGAGCTGAACATACATGTCTGAGGCTCATCTACAGACAAGGGATTAAAACTCTGAGATGGTATGAACGCTCTAGGAGTAGGTACTTAGGAGCAAACGAGCAGAAGCTTACAGATCAGCCTCTAAAACCAAGATGAACCAGGAGAGAGCTGAGGCACCCACGTGGTCAAGGCAGAGATGCACTGAGACATGGGGATGCACCATAGTTACAAAGGATGGTGTTTTATTCTTGCTTCTCTGTGCTCAGTGAAGATAAGAATCAAGAAAGATGTAGACTTTGTTCATTTCGAGAAGCACTATGTTCAGGGGAAGAAAACTGTGGCTAAAAATGAAGTCTCATAAGTCAAACTGAGATGTAAAACTGGGGAGAGGGATCCATTTTCTTCAGTGGTAAAGTTACTGGTAAGTTGTCTGTGCTCCAGGGGATAAAGGGAATAAGTCCAGACCCAAGTTCATTCAAGTAGCCCTAACTAGGCTCAATGGCTCTTTTATTCTCTCTCTCTCTCTCTCTCTCTCTCTTACATACACACACACACACACACACACACACACACACGGATTTTATATACGTATATCAGTTCTGTTCCTCTAGAGAGGCCTGACTAATACAGTTACCAACGGCAATCTCCAGATTGAATGCAATCTCCATCAAAACTCCAAAGAAGACATTCTTTTCAGAACTGGAAGAATAGTACTGAAACTTACACGGAGGCACAAAAGACCCTTAGTAGCCAAATCAACCCTAAGCAGAAAGAACAAGACTGGCGCTGTCACAAGACTTGATTTCAAATCATACCACAGGGCACAGAGACAACAGAAACAGCAGAGGAGCGGCAAAACAAAACACAGCACACAGAAGGGAATGAAGGAAACAAACACCCACAGCTACATCCATCTCACTGTTGACGAAGCTGCCAGCAACGCACACTGGAGAACAGACAGCCTCTTTAATAAATGGTGCCGGGAAAACCGGGTCTCCACTTTCAAAAGAACGAAACGAGGTCCCCTTCTCCCACTGTGTACAAACAAAACGTCGGTTTGAAATGAATCGGAGGCTATAATGTAAGACCTGAAACCCCTGCACAGCCAAAGGAAAGCACTTCAAGACATGGGCACAGGTGAGAACTTTCTGAAGAGGACTCCATTGGCTCAGGCAGTAATTGTAACAGTTGGCAAACGGGATTGCATAAGGCTAAAAACAAACAAACAAACAAACAAACAAAAACCAAAAAAACAAAACAAAACAAAAAAAACACCACTTCAGCAGAGCAAAGGAAACCACCAGCAAAGTGAATAGACAGCATACAGAACAAATGAAAAGTCTCTGTCAACTCTACCTTTGACAGGGGATTAATATTTATAAAGGACTCCAAGAATTAAATGCCAGAAAAACAAACCATCCAGCCAATAAATGGGCAGATGAACTGAAGAGATGGTTCTCAAAAGAAGTCCAAATGACCAATAAAGATGTGAAAACAGGTTCAGCTTTCTCAGCCATGGCAGAAATGCCAATGAAAGCTACACTGAGATTTCAGTGGCTACCATCAAGAAAACAGATCACAGCAATCCTGGTGAGGACATAATAAAAGAGAAGCCTGTATTCACTATTGCCAGGAATATAAACAATGCAACCACTATGGAAATATCATGGAGGGTTCTCAAAAACAACCAATCACAGTCCTAACATATGAGTGAGCTATGCCACTTCTGAGTATATACTCAGAGGAATATATGTCTCCATGCGACAAAGATATTTGCACTCCCGTGCTTAGTACAGCACTATTCACAGCAGCCAAGATATGAATGAGCTAAAAGGTCCAGTGGATGACTAGGTAAAGAAATACATGATGGAATTTGACTCAATGGTAAACTGCATCATTTTTAGGAAAATGGATAAAAATAGATATTAGCATATTAAGTAGCATATTAAGTATACAATAAGCTAGATTAAGAAGACAAATAGCAATGCTTTCTCTTCTATGTGGAATATATATATATATATACACATGCACACACACACATATATATATACACATGCACACACATATATAGATATTATATATATAGTGATGGCTATTCTTGGTTGTCAACTTGATTATATCTAATCTGGATCTTTGAAGAAGGAAAACAAGCCTTTCATTCAGATCTTTAGTCCAGATATAATCTGACCACGCCTTCTACTAGAAGCCTATCCACACACACACACACACACACACACACACACAAGAATGTGGAAGAGAGACACTTTTGCTCTTTGACTGTTCTCTCCTCCCCAGAAAGTCCATTCCTTCACTAGCCTACTTCTTCAAGATTCCAGTGTATTCTGAAGACCAGCTGAGACAGCCAGCCTTGTGGACCAAACAACTACTGGAGATATACATATACATATATACACACATACACATACACACACGTTGTTTGAAAAAAATGGCTCCCAAAGGGAGTGGAACTATTGGGAGGTGTGGCCTTGTTGGAGAAAGTGTGTCACTGTGGGGGTGGGCTTTGAGGTCTCATGTATGCTCAAGCTTTGCTCAGTATGATCCTCAGTCTACTTCCTGTTGTCTTTGGATCCAGATGTAGCCAGCACCATGTCTGCCTGCAAGCCACCATGCTCCCTGTGATGATGATAATGGACTGAACCTCTGAAACTGTAAGCCAGCAACCTCATTAAATGCTTTCTTTTATTAGAGTTGCTGTGGTCATGGTGTCTATTCACAGCAACAGAAACCCTAACTAAGACTATGTAGATAAAGCTATAGATATATAGATATATAAAGAGATTCATTTTATAAGTTTTATTACTCTAGAGAACTCTAATACATACATATATATATATATATAATACATTATATATGATGTGAAAGTAAACAGGAAAATATATAGGAGAAGGAAGGGTTGTAAAGGGAGTTAAGAGAAGGGGAGAACAAGGAAGAGAAGAACAAGGAAGAGAAAGGCAAATAGAATATGTTCTCTCTCACACATGGACACTAGTTATATATATACAGATGCATTATTTGTTAGGAAATCAGGAGACCTATTTTGGGGAGGAAAAGGACCATCAGGAAGAAGGATGGGGAAAATACCAGATGATAGGGTGCATATGAGCAAAGTACAATCATATACATGCAGGAAAATGTCATAGAGAAACCCATTACTTTGCATGCCTAACTAAAAACTTAATCTTGAAAAGGAAACAAAAGAAGGAGAAAACACTTAAGAAGGGTGATAATGACATTAGTAGTACTTCTGAGAAGAGTGGGTGCAGTTGCAATGACAGGGAGAGGCCAGTACCAGTTCAGGGAAAATGTAGAAGTGGGCTGCCCTATGTGAGAAGCATCGCCATCATCATCTAGGAACTAGGGGAGACCTTCCACACAGCAAAGACTGGGCGCTGACTGTTAGTTCAGCACGGTGGGGCTTTGTGTAATCAAGATGTCACGTTGAACTGTTGCTGGAAGTGTACAAGGTGTAGACAAGTCCATTGATTCCAAGTCTGTTTCTCTCACATTTGTCTTGAGGTTCTGTTGCAGAGCCACACACCCACTCATTTGCTCACCAGATATTTAGTGAACACTCAGCATGTTCAGACACTATCAGAGGCATTGGAGATACAATGGGGTATGGATGAGAGATCAGTTCCTGAGTGTAAGGATTCCCACATTCTAGCTTGGAGAGAGACATAGCACTTTAGGTAACTGAGTGTACATTAGTGACAAGCCCTATGGAGAAATTAATTAAGCAGAGAGGAGAAACAGAAGTGTTTATATGCATGCTATGTGCATATGAAGTGTCGGGCATGGGTGGAACAGAGTGGTGTGAAACTATAGTTCTAAACAGGATTACCAGGAAAGGCCTTTCTGAGAAAGCAACATTTGAGCAGAAACTTGAGGGAGGAAGGGCTGACAGGAAGGAGCTGCAGAGCAGGTTGCTGATACCTGGGGTATGTGAATTCCAGGCAAACAGAAGGACAATAAATGCCCTGAAAAACAGTGTGCTGTACATCTTCTGAGGTATGTGGTATGACAGCCATGAAGGGTGGAGTTGATAGGGTGAGGTCGGAAAGGTCCAATCGCCGATGTCCACTCCACACAGATCTCAGAGAGAGGAAGGAATCAGCCTCAATGAGCTGTTAACTTTTCACGCAAAGAAAACACAGAGCTGACTAGCCACTGGCTGTATGGTATCGGAGGGTAGCTATTACAAGTTCATTTTTTTTCTTTTGAAATTATTGAAAGGGTTTAAAAGTAGTTAAAAGGATTCCTATACATGCTTCACTTGGCTTCCCCAAACATTAATCTCTTAGATTGCCAGAATCAGAAAATTCTAGAAAGGGTGTCAGATAGATTGCATATGACTCATACCCCTCTTTAGTGGACATATTCTGGGTACCCACTTTAGTCACTAAGGATCCATGGACAGATGGCCTCAAAAACAGACTTCTGGAGTCGGACCTGTTCATAAGCAAAATAGAGGCTCTAGATTTTCATTCATCCAACAAGTACTTACTAGACCACTATCTGGTCCCAGACCTAAGCATCTGGTGTGTGATACATGACACAGAATATCTAATGAAGATATCCCAGAGAGTCTGAGAAGTCCAGTTTTCACCAGTCAAAGGAGAAATGATGAAACATTCTGAACTTCCTCATATAAGATGTACCTAGTTAAGTTTTTCCAGTGGGATTTTAACATGCTCTTCAGCTGCATACTTCCAAGGAAATGAAAGAGAACAGAGGCTTGGGCATGACAAGTCAAGACAGCCTCAGTCTAAATTGGTAAATTGCAATGTGTTCAGCCAAGGCAAGCTGGTCTAGGAAACGGATGCTCTGGAGTGACAATGACCTGTGGTCAAACCCCATCCCGAAATTATTTATCATTCTAGTGACTTAGAGAAAAGTCTACCCAACCTCCTTTGTTTTCGGTATTTTTGAGGCTGCTCTCAATTTCTCTCCTCCTGCTGGGATTATAGGCATCATCTGCCATGGGGCTGGATGGGCTTTTTAATGCTTCTAAGACCCAGTTTCCTCATGAACAAAAGAGGAAATATGAGCAGAGCTTACGTCACAGCGCAGCTGCAAGAGGTAAATGCGGAACCGTGGGAGGGTCCTGGGAGCAATGACTTCCCTACAGCATGCAGTCCAAAAGCGCTAGTGATCGTCCTGACTACTTTTTATTACAATACCTTCTTCAGCGTTGTGCTTGAAAGACCTTGGATGGGAGGTTCAAGAAGACACTGAGGTGGACCGTTAAGGGTAAGGAGTTTATTTGAAGAATTATTAACATCACAGACACACAGACAGAGACAGACAGAATGGTGGGTGCTCTAAAGAGAGGAAGGAGATCAGGGCCCAATTGGCAGAAGTAAGAGGGTCTCCTCTCATACCTTTTCTGAGCATGGTGTGGTTTCACAGTCTGCACAGAGCCTGCACCTAGACTCTGATTCCTGGGCAGGAGGCAGAGAGTAAGGAACAGGAAACTTACTTCCTTGGGTGAAATCCCCTGACACCTGGTAGTCCCTTAGCTAGAGAGTCACACTGTCTCAGTAGGTGGCCTGTGGGTAGGTCTGAGAAGGGAGGGGCTGCTGCAGGTCGTGTGGCCTGAGCAGCTGGATCCTAACATTGTTCTCACAGTCCTGTGCTTCATCTTCCATAAGCCTCAGGCTGGGACAATCAGCGACGCTGGAATTTCTCTAATGGATAAATATGTGAGGGCACCTCAGATCTCCAGAACTGTCCTCACCTCCTCACCAATTTCTGCTCCACAAGCAAGTATAAAATCTGACATGATCTGGCTGCTAACGCAGAGAGATAAGAACTGTAAATGCAATTTCAACTTTAAACTGAAATTCAAGACATACACAAAAACCAAAGTAGGCATTTTAACGGCAGTAGGATCGGGTCAGATTTTGCCCAGAACCTGATGCTGACCTAAGACCGTGGGGTCTGCGCTGTCACCCGGGCTACCTGCCACTCGCTCTGTGCCAGTTCAACCCTTCCCTTGCTGTCTCTGAGCTCAGCATTTTGGTGATGTCACTGTGCCTTCACTTAGCATTAAGTTGGTATTCCCCGAGAGCTAGTGCCTTTCTCATCAGCTCTTAAAAAGTACGTCCATCAGATTGTACAAACCCACAGAACTAATTATCATCCTTGATACATTGCGTGTCTCATCTTGACCGGAAGCTCCTTACTAGTCAGAGCCTTAGCTATTTGGTTTTGTAGCCCCCGATACACACATGAATAAGAAAATGATCTTTAGAGTCAGATGGTCTGAATTTTATTTTTGATGTTGTGAGTTATCATTAATAAATTAATTATAGCCACAGGAAGATTTGTGAATTATCAAAAAAAAAAAAATACGTCAATCACAGGGCCGCCTCAGTTCGGAATATTGTTCATGGCCAAACCCTGCCTGCTAGAGCCCGGCATGCCTCCTGCACTTAACAGGCCCATTCATCAGGGAGACCAGAGTACCTATGAGAATGAGAATCCTGAACAGAAGCCTCAGCGATGGCTGATCCAGCAGAACTTCAGTGATGTGGAGAGGTTGGAATGTTGCAGGTCCAGAGCCTAGTTAGAAGTCATCTTGAGCTAGGTTCAGCCCCCTCGATAGCCATTCCTTGTTCATCTATGAATCAGACTTACCCTCCTGTGACCAACAGATGAAAAGCTTTTGTAATGCATTAACCAAGTCCTATTATTATTATTTTATTATTATTATTACTACTATCTTACCAAAAGGGTAAAACATGTGCTCTAAGGGAGCATCTGAGGCCGACAGCTGAGATTTCTCTGGTTGGCTGGAATACACCTCTGATGTTTCCACCACTGTATTTGTAAAATATCTTGATTTATGACTTTGTTCTATTACTATAAAAACTTCACGAACTGACTTTCACATTGGAAGAGCTGTGTTCCTGGGCCATAATTACTCATATTTGGCTCCAAAATAAACTATCCCTGTGCCCTTTGAGGTGAGAGTTGTATTTTTCATCAACAGCTATAGCGTCCAATGTGAGGCTCCAAGAATAACCCATTTTCCACAGAAGGAGTTACCTGGATGGAAGCGAGGTACTGTCATAGACCCACAGAGTCCAAGCCATCTCTGGCTTCTCTTGCTTGCTACCTTTGGCTTAGGAGTTTTATGAGTGCCTGATCACAAAGTCCTGACGGTAAGTGGCCCTTACTCTCTACAACCCAAGACTGTGGAGTGGTCAAGAGCAGTTCCCCATAGTGTGCCACCACCCAACAGACAGACTCCATTCCTGGGTCAGAAACAACTTCATTGGTTCATCTGGGCGGCGGGACACACACACACACACACACACACACACACACAAGGGTTTGATCTCCCAATATCTCCAGCACCTTCGCCACTTCTGTAAACATGGAGGATCACGCTGAGACCCAGTGGGAGAAGCCAGTATCTGAATGGCTGCTGAGAAAGCCCACTGCTGAACAGCACAAGAACCTGATCCAAACCCATATCCCCAGCAGGCAAATAGAGGCTTAGAATTTTTCAGGAAAAAGAAAAACAATGAGAAACGAAGTTCCAAAAAGTAGGAAGTTTTTGGAGATAAACCCTCATCCAGTGCTCCAGATGGCTTTGTGATAATTATAGACTTCCAACTCGCAAGTATTGGGAAAATGGGGAAGTTGAACCAACGATAACGCTGCTTTATCTTTCCCTCAACAGGGAAGAACATTGGATTATTCCAAAACTGGTATTTTGTGCTCAAAAACTAAAAGCCTTAGGCAATAAAACAAAAGACAACGAATGGGCAGCCTGCTTAATGGAATGCAAAAATCATCTTTAACGAGGGGGCAGATTATAAAATTGGTAAATTACAAAAGTTAATAAGAGTTCTAAAAACCATGTGTGAGTTAAAATGAAATATTGAAAATAAACAACTTAATTTTTTAAAGTTTAGAGGTTATATCAGAACTAGAGGTAAGTTCTGAGGATAACCCCCTACTCGGGACTCTTTCTGACCTTGCCTCTAATTCTTTACCTCGTAGCAGGATAAAACTCTGTATCAAAGGGAAAGATTATGGCCTGGTTGCTCTCCCTTGGGTTCCGCACTCACACTTGGATCTCTCATATTTTCCCCTTAAGTGCCTTTATTCTTTTACATTACAATATCTTTATTATATTGGCCTAAAATTCTTTGCAACATTGAAGCCACAAATAAATCACAGTCTGACCTGACTTGAGGTCCCTAAAGCTTGAAAGAATTCCTCGGGGCTGCTAAGGATGATGGGAAGCTATGATACCATCCTCTAGGCCAGGGGTTCTCAACCTTCCTAATGCTGTGACCCTTCAATACAGTTCCATATGCTGTGGTGACCCCCAAACCATAAAAATCATTTTCCCCGCTTCCTTTCTCTATGGTATGCTGAAGATTGGGCTGACCTCTAACCCTTTCAAGGTCAAAATAGGTAAGTTTAACTCTGTATGTTCTCACTTTATGAGAGGTTCTAAAAAGGTGGCCACCTGAGCATTTGTCATGACCAAAATGTTGGGGGCAGGGCCATGTGGAGCAGGCCTGGGCTGCCCCGTCCAAGAGGCCCACAGACCAGCACTGTCAGATCTCGTGAGGGCACTACACTCCAGACTGACGCTGGGCCAGAAGCTAAGGCCTGATCAAAACACCACGCAACAACAGTAAAACAAAAGAAAGCAAAGTACCCTTCCTTTATCTTCCCCTTTTTCCTTTCCAAACACAAGCGTAAGCATGGGAAACATGATTTAGCTTCACTATAAATCAAGAGTGGAGAAAGAAAAAAAAAAAGAAAAAGAAAACCTTTGGCCTAAAATAATGTCGAGAAAAACATTTTCATAGGTAAAGGCATCTCCCTCTCAGCTACTTAGCTCTTAAAAAAAAGGAAAGACATTACCTTAATCTGTATGACAGATTTCACCTTTTGATCTTTTATGCTATTAAGGCTTTCTCACATCTCAGAGAGACAGGGAGACAAACTTTCTACTTAAAAAAAGCAAACAAACAAAAACAATAACAACAACAAAAAACCTGGATGCACCTAAATTTCACGTGATTGTGTCGTGCATATCTATAATAATAATTTCATATGTTGTTTGTGTCAAGAAAATTAACAAACTGTGGCCATATCAGTTTGTTTTTTTTTTTTACTCATTTTTACTGTGTGCTAGAGTTATTAATTAAAAAATGTTTTGGCATGCTCCATTATAATGTATATGTGCAGATTCAAAAATGTGAGTATTTTGGTGAGTTATTAAAAGGCCTGATGAAGCCAGGTGGTGGTGGTGGCGGCGGCGGCGGCGGTGGCGGCGGCAGCGCACGCCTTTAATCCCAGCACTAATCATTTATATAAAACATTCGTTAGATCATAAAGTGTTCATTCAGCTGTAAAATTTAATTAGAGATTTATTTCATTTGTATAATGGTCATGAGTAACAAAAATTGAGTGACTTCTTTTTCAAAACATTAATATAAAAATATATGAAATGTTTTTATTAAAGCCGGATTACATGTGAAATAATGGACACATATGTTTACTAAAGATCTTTGTGTCAAGGTTTCTTTTTACAGTAAGGATCACAGGAGATATAATCCCAATAAACAATAATATTCAAAATCTTTGTTTTTTAGAAATCTATCTTCTGTATTGTTACATATGTATGCACTGTCTACATGTGCTTAGTTTTTTATATCACTTACTCCTTACCAAATTGACTCAAAAGTGATCGTGTAAACTAAAATTGTTAAGCTAGCTCAGCTTTCTTTGGCTCACAGTAAAACTAAGATTTTAAGGGGAAGCATCCCAGCAAGCTAGGGTTGACCACATTTCCAAGCCACAAATTAAAGGGTCAAAATAATAGCAAAAGACAAAGAGAGGATTTAATCAACATGACCACTTAAATAAAACAAGGAGTGATGGGTAACGGTCTTAGAGCTTTTCTTTCTTTAAGACAATTTACATGAGCTTTTAAATTTTTTTTTAAAAGTTTTGTTTTTAAACAGCAAGATACACGTAATTATACAGTTCTGGCCAAGAGCTCCTTGATCTTTATCTTAGTTCTGGTTCTACAACATGTCCCCTACTGCTTGAGGATAGAAATCAATTTTAAGAGACAATTATTCCAGCACCAGGTGCAGTTTTCCCCATCAGATAACTGCTGAAGTGCCAACCTCTGTGTTCAAGGATTAAAAGGATGACGTACCTCTGCTTTTAGATATGCTTTGTGTGCATGCGCATATGTATATAAATACAAGAAAACACACATTACATGGAAGATTCTCTGCTGATTGGAGGGAAAAGACCGTGTCCGGGTCCTTCTAACCCACTCCTGGACTGCTGACCACAAGTCTCACATCGAGCACACCAGCTTCATCTGGAGCACACTCAGGTGGGTTTCAGAAATGCCGGGTGCTACCCCTCTGAGACCCCATGGATAAGCAAGTGCCACAGGTGCCCATCCTTTGTGTGTGTGTGTTTCTTAAATCCTTTTATAGATAACTAGATGTTTGAAAATTTGCTTATGGCATTAAATATTTTCCTTGGTGCATCCCTAAATGATAAAATAATGATAATCTTGGTTTTAATGAAGTTATAAATGAGAATATTATTCTCGTTTATTAATTTTTTTATTATGATTGTTTGTTACCCAGAACCCTCACCTTACTCAAAATTATTTTTCATGTTTGAAAGATTCAAGTATTTTCACTGTTTTTATAAAAAGATTTTTTTCTCATTATTTAATTTGGATTAATAAATCAAGTTTTTAAATTGACAAAAACTTATCTTAAGTCTTTCAAATGAAACTCCACTTTGGGTTATCTGCATTTTAAATCCAAATTCTTATAACTAAAACAAATAAATTTTTCCATATATACATATGTATGGAAACATACATATTTTTTATTAATGTTTAAAATGTTACAATAAAACAACTTCAGTCCTGTCAAGCATTCTATAACATGCCCATCCTTAACAAAGTATCTTTAATTCCATTTGCTTTGCTAGACATAGTGAAAAATTTAGGCTAAATGTTCTTATCCAAATTATACAGGAAGTATCAATCTCTAATAAAACAACATTTATGGTGTTTATACCTTAAATACTAATGTTTTTGATTAATATTTAAGGTGTCATACAGTAGTTTGCCAGGATTTTAAAATTAATTAAATAATAGTTGTATTTTGCTAGTAAAAAGGAAATGGATAATACTATATGTCTTAGAATTTTGATTTCTGCGGGGGGGGGGGCTGGAGAGATGGCTTAGAGGTTAAGAACACTGGCTGCTCTTCCAAAGGTTCTGAGTTCAATTCCCAGCAACCACATGGTGGCTCACAACCATCTATAATGAGATCTGGTGCCCTCTTCTGGCCTGCAGGCACACATGCAGGCAGAAATTGTATACATAATAAATAAGTAAATCTTAAAATAAATAATAAATAAGTAAATAAGTAAATCTTAAAAAAAAAAAGAAGAATTTTGATTTCTGTGATAAAACACTGATACCAAAATCAGTTTGGGGAGGAAGGAGTTTATTCCAGCTTACAACTCTCAGATCACAGGCCATCACTGAGAGAAGAAGGCAGGATCCCACGCAGGGCAGTAACCTAGAGACAAGAACTAACGCAGAAGCCATGAAGGACTGCTGCATAATGGCTTGTTCCCCATGGCTTCCTCAACCAGACTTCTTATACCACCCAGGACCACCAGCCCAGGGGTGGCACTGCCCACAGGGGTCTGGGCCCTCCCACATCAGTCATCAACCAAGAACGTATCCTAAACATTCAGAGAAAAGCTCAACATCCTTAGCCATCAAAGAAACACAAATTAAAGCTACTTTGAGATTCTGTCTTATACGTTTCAGAATGGCTAAGATCAGTAAGGCAGTGACAGCTCACGCTGGCGAGGATGTGGAGTAAGAGGAACACTCCCCCATTGCTGGTGGGTGAAAACTTGTACAGCCACTCTGGAATTCAATGTGGTGGTTCCTCAGAAAGATGGGAATTGATCTACCTCAAGATCTAGCTGTAACACTCTTGGGCATACCCCAAAGGATGCATTACCCTATCACAAGGACACTTGCTCAACTGTGTTCATTGCTGCTCCATTCATAATAGCCAGAGACTGGAAACAACCTAGATGGCCCTCAACCAAAGAATGGATAAAGAAAGTGTGGTACATTGACACAATGGAGTATTTCTCAACTGTTTAAAAAATGACACCATGAAATTTACAGGCAAATGGATGGAACTTGAAAAAAAATGATCCTGAGTGAGGTAACACAGACTCAGAAAGATAAATATGGTATATATTTTCTTATATATGGATATCAGCCATTAAATAAATGATAATCAAGCTACAATCCAAAGACCCAGAGAGGTCAGACATGGGGAAGAGGCTGTGGTGGGAGGCACATAGATCTCCCTAGGAGGGAGAAATACAATAGATTTTTATGGGTGGATTGGGGGTGGGAGAATGTGAGGATCAGGTGAGGAGGGGCAGAGGATTTAAGGTTCAAGTAGAGAATGCAGGGATAAACAACTAAGACTGAGGAGCATTTGAAAGGTGATATGGAAAGCTGGTGCAGTGGAAACTTGCTAAAATATATGAAGGTGATCTTAATGGGGTCTCCAAACAATGGAGGAGATGGAGTCGCAACTGGCCATCCTGTCACCAAACAAAGCTTCTAGTCCCAGGACTGGGTTACATCCAATCAAGTTCTTGGCCAAAGAGATCCCATGGAAATCCCCAAACAATCCAGGTGTTGCCAAGAGAACAGGTTGACAGCAAGGCCCCATTGCTGGAGACAACACCCACACAAATCATTCAACACAGAGAAGTCCAGCTGGTGCCTACCTACAACCTTTACCCCTGTGTTCTAGTGTCTTCAGTACAGGCTGAGAAAAGAGAAAGGTAAACACCAACCCAGTCACAAAGCTTTAGATTTACAATCTGTCCTGCCTGCAAAATACGCTAGGGCAATGGTGGCCAAAGCTTGTGGGAATAATTAATCAAAGTCTGATGTGACTTAAGGTCCACTCCACAAGATGTTCAGGAACCCATACCCAATACTGCTTGGGTGACCAAGAACCAGAGACTAGGTAGCCCAGAGACCTAAGATAAAACCAAATACTACTGGTCTAAAAAAGGAGGGGCAATAGAATGACCCCTAATGATAGTCTACTATACTCATAGATCAGTGCCTTATTCAGCCATCATCAGAGAAGCTTCCTCTTGCAGTAGATGGAAACAAATACAGAGACCCACAACCAGACATTATGCAGAGACACCTTGGAACACACAGCTCTGAATGCACAGGGCCAGCATGAGTCTATACCAGGTCCTTTGTATATAAATCACTGCTTTCAGTTTAGTATTTTTACAGGAATCCTGAATGGGGGAAACAAGTTGGTCTCTGATTCTGGTGCCTTCTCTTGGGTTCTTTTTGTTTTCCTTCCTTCCTTCCTTCCTTCCTTCCTTCCTTCCTCCCTCCCTCCCTCCCTCCCTCCCTCCCTCCCTCTCTCTCTCTCTCTCTCTCTCTCTCTCTCTCTCTTTCTTATTTGCCTTGTCCAACTTTAATGTGAGAGGCTTTATTTTTAACTTCTTATATTTTATTTTGTTATGTTTTGTTGTTATTTCTTAGAAGCCTGTTCTTTCTAATGAGAGGCAGAAAGGAAGTGGATCCAGATGGGAGGGGAGATAGGGAGCAACTGGGAGGAGTAGGGGGAAGGGAAACTGTAATCAGGATATATTATAGGAGAAAAGAATCTATTTTTAATAGAAGGAAAAATGTCATATAGACTTGCCCGCAGGCCAATCTGGTGGGGCATTTTCTCATCTGAGGTTCCTTCTTCCAAAGTGATTCTAGCTTGTGTCAAGTTGACATAAAACTAGCTGTCACGCTATATACCACATGTGAAAGTTATGCCAGATACAGAGGACAAAAGAAATGGAAAAAAAATCAGATCTGGATCATGATGGCTAAGAGTTTTGATACAATCTAGAAGTTTCTCTCTTAATGGCTTTGCTAGCTATTTATTCCTCTCTCCTGAAGACTTCTGTCCTGCCTGCTACTCAGCCTCATCTACATCAGATCCTAGGACTGAGCCTTTCTCGTTATGTCAGACACACCACACTATGTAAAAAGTAACACATGTGCCGGTCCCCACCTGCACACAATGTGAGACTTGTCTAACAGAGTCAACTTTGAATGAGAATTCTGGAAGAAAGCAGCTGTGTCTGCAAAGGCTGGTGGACTGATTAGACCTTGGGCACATGGAGAGGTTGGTATGTTGTAGGTCGAGAGCTTAATGGCAGGTTATCTCTGACTAAGTAGCCATTCTTTGCCCACTTCTGTGGTGGACCTAACATCCTGTGACTGACAGATAAAATCGTACCTAACATTCTGTGGGTAGTAGATAAAAACCCTTTTGGAATGATTTAACTTACCAAAATCTAGGTCCCAAACATCAAAGAGCTAAGAATATTATCAGATAACATCTGGAGCCCACAGCTGAGATTTCTCTGCTTGGCTGGAACCCACCTCTGATGTTTCCACCAATGTATTTGAAAAGTGTCTTGATTTGTGGCGTTCTTTGTTCTGTTGCTATAAAACTTCAAGACATTGTTTTCACATTGGAACATGTAATTTGGGGAAACTTAAATCCATGCTCTGGGTGGGCTGTAGTCACTCATTTTGGTTACAAAGTCAACTCTCTCTTATCCCTCTTAAGTGAGAGCTGAGTTTTTTTGCATGGACACAGATCACAGATTCCCCCTGCTTGCCAGTACACAAATGTTCAAGTTCCTTCCACAGTTTCATTTCCAGCTTCCTCTACCGAGACTCTTCCCCAGGCAAATCTGGGTACTTGGTTGATTTTCCTTTGCAATTCATATAGATTAACTCCATGCCTAAGTACTTACCCAGCTTGATAAATATTTCATATTTACTGAAGAGGATGTGTGGTCACTATTTAGTGGACACAAGTATAAACATATGCCTCTCAAATCAAATCATTAGCTGAGTTATTAGAAATTCTATTGCCCCAGTAATTCCCCATTCCTTTGACCTTTTATTTTCTGAGACACGCTTAACAGCAGGAGCAGCAGCATCAGCAACAGCAACAACAACAAAAGTCCTCTTTTAGAGATGGACTTAGCAATATTTCCTTGTAATGTTGTCAAGTTTTGCTATATTTGGAAGTCATTCTGTTAGCTGCTGATAGTCTCATATGGGCATCTCATCCCTGGGAGTCAACTTTGTCCAGTGTTATTACTGTTTGCCCAGCTTTGCGGGCAGCTTCCTTTGCAGCCATCCTATCAATGCTGAGCATCGTCTTGTCTCTGTTTTAGGATAAGGACTTCTACTTGAAGACAGTCCACTTTATGTGGGTGTTTCTTTCTCAGTTCTCTGACTGTGGCAGACCACAGAGCTCATCTCTCCTTTGTATGGGAATAGGACAACACTAGTACCACCTCCTGAGAGAGTCCACATCCAAGTCAGACATCCCTGTGGATGGCCATAACTTCACCTCCAGTTAATGTGCTATTTTCATGTGATTTAGCAACAAGATCTCCGTATGTAATACAACCACAATGAATGTGGCACTTCCTTTTGAATTGTTGAGAAAAAAGATTGATATTTACTATTTTCATTCTTTTCCTAGATTTTTTTTAGTGTGCATGCACACAAGCATGGTGTGTGTGTGTGTGTGTGTGTGTGTGTGTGTGTGTGTGTGTGTGTGCTATGCATATGTGGTTAGTTGCACGTGCTGGTGCCCATGCGTGAGTATACAGAGGCAAGAGGTTGACTTCTGCTGTCTTCTTCTATCAATCTTGATTTTAGTGTTATGAGACAGGATGTTTCACTGAACTGGGAGCTTACTGGTTTAGTTAGGTTAGTAGGCCAGCAAGTCCCCAAGATCTGCTTGTCTCTTCCCTCCAAGCACTGAAGTAGTAGATGCACACCCAAACACTTTCACAAGCTGGGTGCTCCTCACTTCCAGCACAGCCAGCCCTTTATGCCTTGAGCCATCTCTTCAGGCCCCAATGAGCATTTCCAATGCACCAGCCGCTGTAGCAATCCATTCTGGTAAAATCTCATCTAGTTTTCACAGCTTTGTGTAGAATAATTCCATTGTGTCACAGTTTTATAGATGTGAAAGATAAGGCTTACAGTGCTGAATAACTTAAAGTTATATAATTAGTAAACAGTGGTGTCAGCATTTCAAACTTCAGGACCCATAGATCTCATCTTAAACCACACAGAAATTTTGCTAAGTAGGAAAACTAGGCATTTTAGGTATCCATAATGTATAATATCTCTGAAAATGTCTACTGGATATAATACATACTACAATGTAAAAGTGGGCAAGTCACCAGGACAAGCCATTTACAACAAAACACGTTCAGTAAAGGGTGTTTAAATCTGTTATCAATCAAGTACCATGTTAACTAAAATAAGGTTCTGCTGACAGTCTGCCCTAAGCCAAGGCTCATACAAGCTTCTTGTCACACTGTAAACACAGCATTAATAAGCACTAAGAAAAGTGTGCTTATGAAACACAATGTGTTGATGCTGGGTGTAACATGGGTCTCACACTAAGATCTTTTTGGAGAACACATTCTCAGGCTTCTCACATTCTCCCTATTCAAGGCTTCAGTAAGCTTCTTATCAATGGTGAACACTGTTACTATACACTCAGGAATGTGTGCTTGGACAGTATATCATACACTGGTTTTCTTTCTTTCTTTCTTTCTTTTTTTTTTTTTTTTTTTTTTTTTTGGTTTTTTGAGACAGGGTTTCTCTGTGTAGCTTTGTGCCTTTCCTGGGACTCACTTGGTAGCCCAGGCTGGCCTCGAACTCACAGAGATCCACCTGGCTCTGCCTCCCAAGTGCTGGGATTAAAGGAGTGAGCCACCACTGCCCAGCAATACACTGGTTTTCTCATGGCATTTGTTTAATGATGCAAAGATGTGTTGCATTCTTTTATGTTGCATTTGTTTAACTCTGTAAGGCTGTGTTACTTTGCCTGCCTAAAACACCTGACTGGTCTAATAAAGAGTTGAACGGCCAATAGCTAGGCAGGAGAGATAGGTGGGGCTGACAGGCAGAGAGAATAAATAGGAGGAGAAAGAGAAGGGAGAAGCGAGAAAAGAAGGAGGAGAAGATGATGCCAGGGGCCAGCCATCCCAGCCATCCCAGCCATCCCAGCCACACAGCCAGCTATGGAGTAAGAAAGAAAGAAAGGTATATAGAATAGAGAAAGGTTAAAGCCCAGAAGTGAAAAGTAGATGGGGTAATTTAAGTTAAGAAAAGCTGGCTAGAAATAAGCCAAGCTAAGGCCAAGTATTCATAAGTAAGAATAAGTCTCTGTGTATTCATCTGGGAGCTGGATGTCGGCCCCCAGAAGAGTTAAAAAACAAACAACAACAATAACAACAACAGATATGTGCTCATAAAACAGAACATATTGCTGCTGGGTGGAGATGCTTCACACTATAAGTCCTCTCTTGGAGGGGAAGATGGCGGCTCATTTTCAGGCCTCTGCCATCCTCTCTTACTCATATCACAGCAACGAAAATTAAGATTTTGGTTAATTCCCAGCATTGGTTAAAGTAATGTAAATATCTATGTGCAGGATGTCTGACAAGAAACCCTCCCCCGTGGGGGTCGAGACCAGCAGGTTGAGAACCACTGATCAAGGTGCTTAGCCTATAAAATGAAAGCTGGTATTGAAAGCATGAGATGATTTGTACTTTATGATGCCTGAGAAAACTTCAAGATAAAACCTTGAACTGACAAAGTGGTGATCTTATCACATTATTTATATGATATTTATATACACACATGTGTATGTATACCTACACATACCTATGTATCTGCTGGAATGTTTCATACCAAACATTGGGGATTGGGAAGAAGATGAAGAAAACTTTTATTTTCTGCATGTTCAAGTTCTGGTTTCCCCAACAAGCAAAATTAATTAGCAATTAAAAATCAAGAAAGTTGGAGAAGGGGGCTGATCAAAATCTACAAAATGTAAACCTGGCTTTGCCACTAAATCATGTCAATGCCCAGTGTGAAGGCTTCCATACACCAAAATTTGATAGATATTATTTAATACATAAAATCACCCAGCATAGCCCTTGAAAATTGAATAGAGATTCAATTGTATTTGTATTCCAACATTAGGAATTCCATGATGTTGGAATACAAATGTCTTTAAAATAAAAAATTCCAACAAATTCAACCATTATTCACCTACACTGTAACTGATTAAGGATTGTTTGGGTAGAAATTACTGACAGAATCATAGGATGTGAATAGGGAAGATCTCTTAGAGGCAAGAAAACAGGGTCACAGAGGTTAAGCAACCGCAGCTGCTTGGAGCTTTCTAGACAACGCAGATGACAGACAGTTCCCACTTACTCTCCCACACCTTTTTGTGGAGGCAGAAGGGAGCACTGTGCTCAGTAATATTCCTCATGTGAACTTCAGGAGTGCAGATGTGAGAAACACACCCTCTGTTCAGACTGAACCGCAAATCCACTCCGTTCCCCCCCTTCAGGAGGCAAGATCTCGAGCCTGCACCTGGCTACTAAGTCCATGTGGCTCCCGAGAGAGAAAGAACCCCGCTTCCCTTGCTTCATCCTGTCTTCCACAAACCCCTCCTACGTCAGAGACATAAACAAGATACCTGGAATCAAAGTGCATTTGTCTCTGCGGGGCGGAGGTCACTTGAGAGAAGTCTATCGTCCGGTTCACACCGGAGACGGGGCCTCCAGTCCACTTCCTCTGGATTCCTTTCCTTTAAGTGTCCTTATTCCTTTAGCCACAGCCTCGCCGCAGCTCATTTACAAATCCCAGCCTCCACCAGAGGAAGCTCTTGAAGCTTTCAAAGCCCCATCAGGCTAATGTCTCTCTGCGTTACCCAAGACCCCTCTCCTGGAAAACTCTTTTCCCTATGGAAATAGATACAAACAAGGGAAACACACTTTCTGAGAAGCACTCTGGGCCAAATCTTGTCCTCAGGAATGGCTTTAAGATCACAACAGCTCACAGCACAAGATTAGTAAAACCGGTCCTTCCTGTCCCTAACTAAATAATTTCTATTAATGGAGCCAAGCTGGATATTAACTCCCTGGTTCTACTTCCCACTGCTGCAGGACATTCTCTTGGTCCTTTCCAAATGCCAGGGTCACCAATGGCCCTGTTACTGCTATTTTTTCTTCTTTATATATTTTAAGTCTTCACTGAACACATCAAGCGACTCCCTAGCACGCAATGCAAACACCTGTACTGAGCAAGTGTAGAGGAGGGGCTTTTCTTCTTCCCAGTAAGACCTGTGCAAAGCGATACGCCCCAGGACAAATCCCCTGGATGTGATCTCTGTAATGCGTTAAGTCCAGGTATGGAGTCGGGGCTGAGTAAGAAGAGACCATTCCGTGTTTCTGCATCTATTGAGAGCAGCAGTGCCCCACAGCTATCCCATCAGGATCTGGTTCCAAGTGGGTTGGGAAGAAATGGTGTGTGTAGAGAGAGTTCTGGAACGTACCAGAGGGAGGTACCCTTTCAGCAATGGCCAGACAAGGTTTCCATGACGCCAGTGTAAACCTGGTGGCACAGACTAAGTCTCAAGGCACAGATGATGCAGTTTGATGGGTTGTAAGCAAAGCTCCACAGCCACAGAATCTACTCTTGAGGGCAGAGCCTACTGTGGTAAACTCCAGACAGCGGAGGGAAGTGCAGGGAAGGGAAGAAGACAAGCCCAGCTCTTTCCCCCAGGCTCCTGGATACCATGCCTCTTCCTCTGCTGGGAATTACCTCACCTGGAAGGACTGGCAGGGGAAAGGAAGGAGCCTTCTTGTATCAGCAAGGAAGGTTGTCACGAGGTATGTGGAGAAGCAGTATCCTAGAACATTCATTAGTGTCAGTTCTGAGGGGAAAAAAAATTCTGACGTGAGTGCATTATAGAAGTGGAAATCCAGGAGAACTGTGACATCACTGCCAACTGAGTGGTCATGACAGAGAGAGAGAGAGAGAGAGAGAGAGAGAGAGAGAGAGAGAGAGAGAGAGAGAGAGAGAGAGAGGCTACAGCTGCAGTTGTCCAGCTGAGGCAGAAGACCTGAAGGTCCTCAACACAGAATACCACATGTCCCTGGATGTCCACTCAGTCTCTGCCCATCTCCACCATTATCACAGCCTTTGTACAACCTGTAGTTTAATACACTTACAAATAAAGCATATGTCCAATGCAGACGGCGAGAATCAAGCAGAATAATCGATTTGAGAAGCAAAGAGGACAAGCTGCTCCTGATACTACAGTGAAATCATTATAAAGCATTTCCAAATGCCACAGGTACTAGCTCAGCAGAAGTGATGAGGTTCATGCATACAGGCATACGGATGTCTCAATTCTCCCAAGTCCCCCAGTTTTGCAGGTGTAGAAACTGCAGGGACTTAGAGACCCTGCACTGAGCCTGAAAACCAACCTAACAAATGGCAGCGGGAAGATTCAAAGCCAACAGAGAAAAGCTACACTACACTGCCTTTCATTGACTGTGATGTGCAAACTAGAATCCTCAGCCAGGAGGCGTGGCAGAGAAAGATAAAACACCAAATAAAACCAGCACAGCAGGGCTTTCCATGTAGTGAAGGACAGGACTCAGAGCATGCAGGACAGTGACCTCGGTCAACATAACAAAGGAAAGACTTAACTTTTTTGGTGCAAAAACATTTCTGATATTGTATAGTTGCAGACCATTTATTAGTCTACAATGAAAAATGACCAGTGCAGCCAGGTAACACAAATTCTTCCTAAGTTGTGGGAAAGTTTGAGTAATACTACTCTATCCAAGCAACAGAACACATCACCAGAGCAAAAGAGAAAGACTGGTTCAAGTAGTTAGAGATAAGTAATGCTTTGGGAATAATCTAAAATTTCATTTATGTAGTTGAAATTACAAAGCCCCAAATAATATTTTATCAATGAAGTTAAGGCCTAGTGACTAGCAAGACAACATGTGCAGGGTGGGCATCTCATGGATCCTGAACAAATGGCTGAATTCATAAACACAGTGTTAAGGACAGACAGGCATTGTTCTTTCACACACTTGAACTGTTTCTTAACTCCACAATGTGGATCCCATGACATTTCCTTGTTGGCAATGTTTTTCTTTTGCTTTGAATCCCAGGATCTCTGACTCAAACAAAGGAAAGGAAGCAGCATCCATCTTGAGAGAGAAAAGGAAACAGGTGGCCCCAATAACGAAAAGCAGAGGGAGGCTCTGGTCTTTGAACCGACACAGGCGATAAGGACAGTGGCTGCTTCTTCCAAAAGGCTGTATCTGCATTTGAGAAAATACAAGCCCACCCTCCAGTAGAGCAGGAGGACTTCTGACGTAAATATGTCCTTAAAGCCACACAGTAGTGACTGGTAGAGATGAAACACACTCTCAGTATGCACAGCTAATATAATACCAACAGCTGTAAACTCAGGCCAAGAAAAACATCTTTTTCTCAAAAGCATTGCAGTGCCCTTAGGGCTCATTACTGAATCGATGTGTTCTCGAAAATAACTATTCTTTCTCTAAAGGAACCTTTAAAAATAACCCAAGCAAAGGAACCAAAGTATCTCCAGTTATTTCTAAGATGTTAGCTTAGATCTATACTGGCCAAACTGTTTAGCAAACTTCTGTTCTGTTTTAAAGGAAAATCAATCAATCCATCAAAGAAAGGTCTATGTGAAATAATGAAGATCGCTAGGACACATTTCCCACCATCCAACAGTGGCATCCTTTCACCAACGGCAAATCCGAGGTTCTCTGGGCATGCTCTATCCTTGGGACAATCAATAGCGTTATCTGTGGGGTGCTCGAGTCTCTGCTTCTGCGTAAGGCTCTTAGCTCATTTTAGCAGCATTAAAAAAAAATGATGCAGGGTTCCTATAGCCTTGGTGCTCTCCATGAACTTAGCTGCCTTCACACAATCCACCAACAGAGCACAAGCCGACAAGCTGAGGTTCTGCCAAGTGGCAAAGCTGAGGGGACAAGTCAGCTGGCCATCGGGTGAAGTGGAGCCTTCAAACCAAAGAGGGTGCAGCCTCATTTCCAGGAGACAAAACAGTATTTAAAACATCCCCCTCCCCCACCAAAAAAAAGTGAGTAGGAAGAGTGAGATGGCTGTACTTTCAAAATAACAAATAACAAATTAAATACAGGAAGTGCTAAAGTAATCCAAACTGAAGGAAATGTGGGCTTTCAAAAACCGCTCCTGCATATATACCATTCCCGTGGACAAACAGGCAGGATGTGGGAGAGGCGCGGACATGGGCGTAGGTGACAATCAACCCAGAGATTTAACTTTCATTACTATCTCATTTCCCTAAGTAGTTGGAGCTAGGTGGTAGTAATAGTTACAGAAGACAAAATGTTTACAACTTCGGAGGTTACATATTCAACTGTCCTAGGTTCTGTCCTGGTAGTTGCCAGAAGAAATCTGCAAGGAATGACAAAGCATTTTTTTTTTTCAAATTAACAAATGCACTTGCCTTGATTTTTGACTATGCAAAACTAAGCATACATTTGAGAAGCGGAGCATCAGTCAGCGAAACTGAATCCCAGCAGGTCTCAGCTTTTAAGAGTACAGAACCAGCTTCAGAGATTGGCCCACACATCTCTGTCCTTAAAAACAGAAACATCTCTGACGTTTACAAAATGTGCACAATGTACATTACTTGAGACAAACCTGGCCACCAGCTTTGCCTTTCTGTCTGCTTCTTGTCCTTCTTGTCAATCTGATGCAGACACAGGCAAAAGTGGACTAAATCCATGGTTTGGGGAGGGCGCCTAGTTTAGAACAAAGTAATCTACATGACAAAACCCCATGCTAACACAGGACAACGATTTGTACAGTATTACCCAGGCTCTTTTTTTGATTACAATTTTTTTCCCATTATTTCAAAATATACGCTCGCTCCTAAGGAGAAAAAGGAAGACTCGGTTAGTAAATGAATCTGGAAGTCTCTAATTTCCCAACGTGCTACTAAACTCCCCACGCCCTTACTTAAGAGGAAAAAGGTATAAGGGAGACGCCTGGAAGCAAGTGCCCCTCACTTCAATTCTCAGCTGGATTTTCCCATCTCTGAAGTAGGTTCTTTCCAGTTTGCGATCTCCAGTCTCTAGAGAAGCATGCACATACAGGCAAACACGCACAATATATCTAGCCCCGAACACGCAGATTCACTGACACCACGACAGAAACAGCATCAACACGGTAATTATAGCCAACCACTGTGACAGTGAGACCTGGGTATCCTTTAAAACACTCCTAAACCGCTGCCTAAAGCGCCCATTCCCCCACAACCCCACTCCCACCAGGAACTTTAAAGGCGCAGAAAGACAAAACAGGTTGCACCCAAGAGACAAGAAAGAAAGCAGAACGTGCGCTTTGGAGACGAGGGCTTGACTGCAAAATGAGCAACGGTGGCCAGTTGCCTAAAAATGTAGCGTTATTAGAAAATGCCAGTCCAGACTCCAGACACCCGGGTCATGTCATGGAGAAAAGTAAGTGAATAATAGTGGCCACTGTTTTTAAAGAGTAAGAAGAGTAATTACAATTGTCACCACAACCTTCCGGACAGCAGCTTGCACGTGGAGCCGCTCCTTCAGCTCCACCGCCTCAGCCTGCCGGCATCCTGCGCTGCCCGCTGCAGAAATTGGGGGCACTGGCCCCGGGCCTGCGGAGTCAGTGGGTGGAGCCAGTGGGCGGGTCGGTGGGCGTGACCTCGCGGGCACCGCCCCTCGTCCCTGGCGCGCCCAGCCCTCGTGCGCCTGCGCTTCCCACCCGCCTGTGGCAGACTCCTGGTTGGTCGGGCCAGGCTGTATTAACGCCTGGGATGCTGCTAATGGAGCAGCATCCTGCAGAAACCTCAAGACCTAACTGGAGACCTCACTAGCCGGTCACTGACAGCCAGGACTCCTCGGGGCAAAGGAGATGAATGTGGGAAAGCGGGTCTGTTTGATTGGAAGCAGGGTCCCGTAGGAGCCCGCCTCTGCAGGGCGGGGGAGGGGTTGTCTCCTCAGGAACTAGCGAAGGAAACTTGGGGCGAGCACGCGCTGCCAGCCCACAGCCCCGGAGCGAGCGCCGGCCTGCAGTTACCTTTTCGCGGGTAAACCGCTCCTCTGCACCGCTCCAGGGTTCTCCTGCCAGGCGGGCCGCGGGGCAGCTGGTGCCAGGCACTTTTTGAGGTTGCCCTGCAAACAAAGGCGCATTTGGGGGTGGGGTGGAGTGGGGGTGTGTGCATCTTGTGTCGTTATTTCAGTATTAACTGGGATTTCCCACCTTTTAAGGGACATCTCATTGTATTAAAGCCTATCTTATTTTTGGATTGCATAATTATGGACAAATTATGTCGGCTGAAAGTTAAAGCAAGTCGTTGTCATACAAGAAAACAGTTTGTGAGTGGTTAGATACTCTGGGACTTCGGAGGCTTTTACAACAGAAGGATCCTTCACATTTTCTTTTGACCTTCTAAGTCTATACTGATACTATTTGGGAGGTAGCGAATGAAATGTCTTGTTTACATTTGGGGGGGGGTCACCATTTACTGACCGAAAATTGCGTTGGCTAATTGAATTTCATATGCACACGGGAAATGTTAGCATGGTCCTGATTAATAATAGCATATGTTTTATTTATATTAATTATTAATCTAAACTTTTAAAAGAGCCTCTCCTCCCCATGTAGCCCAGACTGTTCCTTCAGCTCAGTCTTTCAAGTAAGTGTTGAGCTTACAAGTGCATTCCCCAACTTCTTGCTCATTAATCTGAAATTTTAAATAAGTTTGAGAGCTGGGAGTTTTGGCCCCAGGGGAGAGACCTTGCCTGGCATGAGGGAGACCGTAGCTTCAATATCCAGTACAGAAAGAAAGCATTGAACCTTCTGAGTACTCCTCTACCTCTCTTGAGCCGCATGCTTAAGCCTGTATTATAATATATGTAATTTTTAAAAACCATCAATGCTTCACAAATAAGTTTTGAATGATTATTCTCTTCCTCTCTTTCTCTTACTCGAACTCAGTATGGTACCAGCACAGGATGGTTTCTGTCAGGACATTTTCTAAGGGATAACCACTGCCTTTCGGCAACAGCTCATTCTCAGAAACTTCAGTTCCCACTTAACCAACAGCTATGAGAAGGGGAGATTGTTATTCCCTAAAGACACAGCAGCAGCACACCCTACTTCTTCGAAGACCGTTGCCTCCAAAGCTCCCTAAGTTGCCTTCATGTAAGAAGAAATTTCCTACAGGTATGTACAGATATGTATATTAACCTTGGTGTGTTTTTTCATAGAAATTCCTTGCTTTATATAATTCACAATAAAAACAGTTATTAATAACCATAACTTAAAATGTTTGTAGTGAGGTGACAACAACCGATGATTAATTCTATAGGTATGCTCATTGATGGGTCCTCATTGGCGGATGTGTTAAGTGTGAATTTACTTATTGCTAAAATGTATTTGAAACCTTCAAATCAGTAGCTCTTTTATGAATATTCATTGGAGTGTGTATTTAGGTAAACGAAAATACAAGTTATCTAACACACATGCACCCAGCTGGATGGAAGAGGTCTTCCTCTGCCTTTCTGTTTGAGCTCCCATAATATAAACAACTGCTCCTTTTCCAGTCTACTTAATTGCATGTTTCTTGAATTTTTGTGCCTCCGCCACCGCCTCCCATGATTTCTGTAAGTGGAGTGCTGAAGCCCAATCTAAGCACAAGAGAGTTGTGATGTGCTTAGCAGGGAGCACGTGTCAAATGAACTTCCCTGATGTGTGAGTGTTCTTGGCTGTGAGGTCCATGTTAACAAATCAAGAATACATTCTATGTGTTTAAAGATTTAATGTGTATTTAAATACCATGCCCCTAAAAGCAGAACATAGATAGAGCCACAGGATTATATGTTGAGTGGTGGATGAAAATGCCGACAGCAGAGACTTGAAGGAACCTTGGAGCTCGGTATAAGGAAATTGAGCATTTGTTAAGAGTTCACAAATAATGACGATTGGCTGTATTTCTTAAGCACAGTACTGGGGACTAGTGATAAAATAGTTAACAAAGCCAGACTCCGCTTATCTTCTTCTGTTAGTTTCTGTCAGGTATGATAGAGATAAAAATCGTGAGCAAATGTAAATTCGCCTTGTCATAAGTACCATAAGGATGAGCCAGTTTGGGCGCTGGAATGTAATTGGTGTTTTGGCTCTTTGGCTCTTTACTCTTTTGAGGGGCCTGCCACCTAGCTCCCAAATAATCACACACAGAGACTTATTCTTTATTATGAACACCCAGCCTTAGCTTGGCTTGTTTCCAGCCAGCTTTTCTTAAATTTCCCTGTCTGCCTTTTGCCTCTGGGCTTTTATCTTTCTCTATTTCTGTATACCTTTCTTTGCTTCTTACTCCATGGTTTGTTGTATAGCTGGGTGGCTGGCCCTTTCTTCTCTCATTCCTCTATCTTCTCTTTGCAGATTTCTCCTCCCAATAATTCTCTGTCTGCCAGCCCCATCTATCCTTTCTCCTGCCTTGCTATTGGCTGTTCAGCTCTTTATTAGACCAATTGGGTGTTTTAGACAGACAAAGTATCACAGCTTCACAAGAGTTAAGCAAGTCATAAAAGAATGCAACACATCCTTGTATCATTAAAACATGTTCTACAGCATAAACAAATGTAACACATGTTAAAATAATATTCCACAACAGTGGAGAGATGGTTAAGAGCACTGGCTGCTCTTCCCAGAGGATTAGGGTTCTATTCCCAGCACCCACATGGTGGCTCACAGTTCCCATGCTCCCTTCTGGTCCCTGCAGGCACGAGGCATGCACATCATGTAGGCAAAACCCTCACATACATTTTTTAAAAGTTAAAGATAAGCTGTTTTTATAATGTAACTTTATAATCCTATTACTCCTATATTTCTCTGTATTTCTCTATTAACTATTGTATTTATCGTAAGCAATATTTCTTCGTCTTTCCCTCCTGAATCTCCTCTACCATTTGACTTTATTGACTGTATTATTTTGATGCCAACATTTATATTGTGAGCTTTTTATAGTGTTAAATTTATTATATTTTTGATTGGTGCCTATTGAAGATGTGAAAAGCCACATATCCATTACCTCCAAATCCCACACAACCATTGTTGTGTCGTTTCCACACCATCCTTCCTGTGTTTCTGTAATGCCTTGTGTTCCTATATTTACAGCCTGCTCTATAAACACTGGAAAAGTAGGGATATAGTCCTTTAGAAAAGCTAAGATCATAGGCGAAGTGATACAATGAAGGACGCTGGTACATTTTTGCTGTTCTCTATCAGTAGAGGAGGTCCTTAGGTGTTAGGGGGATATCAGTTTCCCCTTCAGCAGACACTTCTAGGACTTCTCCACAAGTTTTCCCCGACACACACACGCACACCCAGTAGGTTTGAAATGGGAAATTTCATGCCCTTCTCCAGCCACCAAAAGGAGAGGGAGATTAAGGGAACAAGATGCAGTAGTGTTATCCACAGTCCCTCTCTCTGAATCAGATTATGTTTTAACATACAGAGAACAGACAGTTGAGATGCCAGAGAGAGAACTTACGTACTTTCCTACTGAAGTTCTGCCATAATGAATCTATTCCCTCCTCACTAGAATGTAATGTTAATCACCATTTATTGCATCAGTTGAGACAACAGAAAAATGACACTTGACGTTCTGTCCCATAGGAAAGTAGAGGTATATCTGATGGAGTGAGATGCCCAAGAAGTCGAGATCCGTGGGTTTCTGAGCCTAAGAGAGAAGAGTTCTTAGTAGAGAGATAAACATGCAACATCTTCTAGTCAATATCAGCTTGTCCCTATGTCTGAAAGATTGCTTTTATATTTTTACTTGGCATTAAAAAGAACTATTGATCCTTACTTTAAAAAAAAAATTCAGACGGGGAAAGCTAATGATGAAAGAACCATTTCATCAAAAATCACTTATCAATTTCTCCATCTATATTACCAGAGTTTGAGTGACAGCTGCCCCAAATCTCTCTTTATGTCTTGTACCTTTCCTCACGGCTTGTGTTCTTCCAAGAGCTGCTCTCCATCCTTTGTAAGTCCTTTGGCTGTTTTACTTCACAGTTGTTTGCCCAAAAATGTCTCCCCGTCAGCTTGACGGAAGTCTCGGTAGCTAAACAGGTCTGGGTTTTGAAGGTGAATGAGGTACGCAGTGAAAGACAGACGCTCAGCCTTCAGCAGCTTTGTTTGGACAGCTTGATACCTATGGGCTAATTTTACTCTTCCCCTCCCTGCTTCTCTTGTTTAGCTACCACCACTAGTGAAACTGAGCAGCCCCATATAAAACTCCCTCAGGATGAAAGCACTTTAGTGAAAAGCGACGAATGTGGTTCTCAGGCACAAAGACCTATCAGTATTCAAAGCCTCTGTCTCGATCATGAATTTAAGGCACTGCAAAGAGCGGTTAACATTTTACCACACCCACGCAGCTGGAAGATTCCACGTAGTGCTGTTGGTTCCATGTTCATTCCAAGTTGCCTGTCGGCATCTTCTCGAGTTTTTAGGAAAAAAATACGCAAAATGAAAAGAGCCAAAAGGAAGTCCAAGAAAAAGGACAAAAGAGAATCACTTTTCGTGGATAAATCATTTAACAACCTTTTAGTTCTTTCCAACCAGTTTACCAAGCCTGTACCCGATTCCTACTCTAGGCTTATAGCTACTAAAGTTAAGAGAACAAGTATTGATTCTCGCCCTGAACCAAAGACTCCGGACTATACTCAAGAGCTTCCTCTTCTGGGGGATGTAACCGAAACACTGCTCAGCCCTATACCCAGCGTTTCATCCACAGTACCTGAACCACAGTGGTCTGAACGGCCGCCACCCCGCACGGCAACATTAAAAAAGGTGGTACTGAAAATTACTGCTCTCCCGGCGTTCCATACTCTGCCGTCACCTGTTTTACCAAGAAGACCTCCAAGACAGATTGCAATAGGTAAATAAAACTGAAACATGGCCTGCCGCAGTGGTGCCATCAAGATGAAGGGAAGAGAAATTCAAGGAGATGGATGGCTCCCTCCCCTCTGGGTTTTCAGGGTAGAAGGAAGGAACCGCCTTTTAAATTGACATTAATTCCTCGGCTTAGAAGCAACAACAGACGTCCTAAACCGTATAAACATACTGGTGCCGACCTGGCTACTGGATCCAGATAGTATTAATGAGAGCTCATCAGGAAGTTCAGAAATCGTAAAGAGGGATCAGTGAGAAGGTGCTTGTAGTGCCTTAGGTGGGGCTAGAAGTCATCATGTGAGACTATACAGTAGTTTAGGGGGTGGCCTAGATGATTCCTGAACTCCTTCAGGAGGACAGGAAGTGCTGGTAGGTGCATCCTAGTCCATTAAGTGGTGAATAATTATAATGAAACCACCCTCAAAGATACCTAAAAGTTGTCCTTCTCCCCCCACCCCCTTTTTTATCTAGAAAATGCTGCAGAGAGTGCAAAGTTAGAAGCTACCAAACCACCTGAAAATGGTAAATGCTGGGTTTATACCATCCTTTTAGAAATTATAAGATTATTTTCTCTCGATACAAGTGTTTGTGTAGGTGTGTAATTCACACGTCTGTCCTACCTCATTTCCAGTTCCTTCGGCCACTTATTCAGCACTTGCTTCTTTGATGATGGACCAGATATTGTACGGATGTTGAGAATATGGAACCTGATGTGTTCCTAATCGAAACAGGGTTGTTAACATACAGTTATAAGAGTCAACTCTCACCGCATACCAGACCCCCTTCTGAGTGCCTAGACTTTAGTCATCTAGCAGAAACAAATGAAACCCATTTAAAGAAAGATTACCTTATTCTACTGCCAGAGGTGGTGGCAGACATCCGTCATCTCATCACTTAGTTAGGTGGAGGCAGGAAGATTCAAAGTTCAGTGCCAGCCTGGGCTACATAGTGAGCTCCATGCCAGGCTGGGCTATAAGACACTATCTAAAGTATTACCTTATTTTGGACCTCACATATATGTCCACCCACAATCTGATGGACATAGTATGTGGCAAATAATTTATCATTATCAAGCATGCAAAAGCAAAATGAATGAAAAGTAGCAGAAACAGTATTAGAGTTACCCAACAGATTTTAAATAAAGAGTTCTGGTCCTGTCCGTTATCAGGTAACCCTCTGTGGGATGATGCTCTTGTACACGGTAAAGATTTGTTACTTGAACTGGTTTGATAAAATGCTGATTGGATAGTAGTCAGGCAGGAAGTATAGGCAGGGTGAGCAGACTAGGAGAATTCTGGAAAGAGGAAGGGCAGAGTTGGGTTTGGTTCTTGGTTCAGTAACCTCTACAGTTAAACCTACCAAAAGGTACATAAAACAGCTGCCAAAGGCATTGGAAAGTAACATGTGCAGACATGACTCAGATGGCCCTAACCCCCCAACCTAAAGAAGCTTATGGGTGAGCAGGGTGGGTGAGCTGGGATAAAGCTGCAGCTCTATGTCTTAATTCACCCTCCTGCCACACCTCACTCTGGCCCTCCTCCAATGACCAGATTTCACTGCATTGCCTTGAACATGTTTCTCAAATTTTTGATTAGCTTTTACTTTGATGGATTCAGAGCAAGTACAGTCTGGGTGGATGAAGGATCTGAGGAATTGATTCCGGAAGACCTGGATAGCTAATTCTTTTGCTAACTCATTCTCGTGAGAGCACTCATATTGCTTAACCATCAAAGTCCTATTACACTGAAGTTTTATGTTTTGATTTGTTTTAATTAGCTTTCATTGGAACCATAAGAAAACTAGACACAGATGCCTATGTTTTACGAGGGGAAGGCTTTAAGACTATCGCAGCAACACGCTATGACACCATAATGGCGATGACCACCCTGGCCATAATAAATTGCCAGATATATGGAAGAAACGCACTTAGTCTTAAGGTATGCTAGATCTCTTTAATAGTAATGTCCTCTGGTGTTATCAGTTGTTTGTATCTTCAGTTTCCCAATATAGGTTAGCTTCTATTTGACTGAAGGAGTCTTCTCAGTTACAGCTGAGATTTCTCAGGAACACATGCAAGTTATACCTCTAAATTTACCTGTCCGAGTTTGTCTTCAGTTCACCAATAAAGTTGAAAAGGATGCTGAGAGCCAAAGAAATTATACTCTTTTTATTTCTTCATCCTTTAGCCTAATAAGTAGGATTGAGATTGTTCATGTTTTTAAGTTGCCAGAAGCTATAGACCTTGTGTCAAGTCTCACGTGAGGCTGGTTTGAACTGAACTCTTGTGCTGCTCAGCAAATGAATCACAGTAGCATTGATCGTCATTTATTAAGCACACACTGTGTTCCAAGCCTGTGCTCCTCCTACCACTAACATTCCGCGAAGTAGGCATTGGAATCTTCATTTCATAGATGCCAACGTGGAGGCTGCGGGAAAGTAGCTTGCACAGGATCTCACAGTGAGTAAGCAGAGTCGTGTTTGCACCCAGAGCTGTTTGCTTGTCTGAGACAGGGTCTCCTGCACTGACCGTGGAACTGAGGACGACTTCTGATCCTTATGCCTCCACCTCCTGAGTGCTGGGATTATAAGTAGGCTCCACCATGCTCCACTTACAGGGTGCTGGGAATGGAATCCAGGGCCCCATGCATGCTGAGCGAGCATTCGACCAAAACAAACTACATACCCAGTTGCCCAGAAGTCTTTGGCCTCGAAAATCTATATTTTTTTTAAAGAAGGGAAAAGGGAGAGGGGAGGAGAGGGAGAGAGAATGTTAATGAGTTGTAAAAGTGTTAGCCAGAGTGAAGTATGCATGTTTTTCATGTTAGTAAATGAGTTAATTTTTATCACCTCAACAGTCACCTTCCTACTCAGAAATTGCTCTAGTTGGCCAATGTAATGCATTATGTAGCCCTGGAAGGACATTTCATCAGCAAAGCATCCTGGTTTTGGAATGCCATGAGCTTATCAAGTTCTTTTTATTCTCAGCTGAAGAGCATGTCTTGAACAAGCATGGTGCTGTGTATGAAAAGGCAGAAGTGGTACATAATTGAGTAACTTAGCAACAATCCAGTCTAGAGCATTCACATACATACATACATCAATCGCCCACCCTCCCAAGAGCTTGGATTTCCGTCTCTGTTAGCAGTTTTTGCTTTTTCCTCCAATGAGGATTAAGTTTTGAGGATTTCAAGTCTCAGGATTTCAACAGGATGTTAATGTTTTAGGATCGTCATGTGATCTTTTGGACCTCATTGTTTGGGATTATGGCTTTTTGAATTATAATCATCACTGACAAAGGTCCTAGAGCTAATAAATAAGTTCAGCAAAATTACAGTCAATAAGATCAACATACAAAATCATAGACTGTGCTTCTATGCATAAGAAAAAGAAACTAGGGAAGTAGTTCATGGAAACAGATTACCCATAGAAAAATGAAAACATGCTCATCATCTCATAAAATAAAAATAATGCAGGCTGAGGCGATGGCTTCGTGGATAAAGCACCTGCATTCAAGCCTAGAGACCTGAGTTCGAATCCCTACCGCCCTCCTAAAGCTGAACATGTTAGCATGAGTATGGGCCGTGTGATCCTGGGAAGAAGTAAGAGAATCTTCAGAAGCTCGTGGCCAGATAGCCTTGTGTGTGGAGTGTAGAACAAATAGACCTTGTCTCAAGGTGGAAAGCAAAGATTCATACTCAAGGTTGTCCTTTGACTGCCACATGTGCCCTGTGCCTATACTCACACATGCACACACATATCCATCACACATACACACAAAGAACAGTATGATTTAAAACTAAATAGAGTTGTAATTTTCCTCTTAAGAGATCAGAAAAGTTTTGACAGTGCATCTTATAGCATTACTATTAGAAAATTAAACTGTTCCACATAGAATTTACTGTTAATAATATTTTGTTTTTTGTTACTCTCCTTTAGGGATTCTTTCTTCTGTACTGTCCAGACTTAACACCTCTGACTTTTCAATTGATATACCTTAATTTATCATTTAATGACCTCAACAAATTTCCTATGGAAGTGAGTCCATTTTTTTCCTTATCTATATTGCTATAATTTACTATTGTAAATAAAAATAGACATCTTATGATATCCTAAAGATATTATGAAACAAATTCATGTTGGACTGCATCTAAAAAGGCCTTACTTATTAGAAGTGAAGAAAGTGTAGCACATTTTTCTTTGGAAATTCAGTGACGTAAGCCCCAAATGCTTTATGTCTCAAATATGTTCTCATGGTTGTAAGTTGCATAAAAAAATAATTTATTCTTCTTTTAGTAACATTTAAAATGAACTTGTATGTGTGCTAATCAAAAAATTAAAAAGCCAAGTTAGTCTGGGTAGACTGGGGTGAACCAGTTTTGTCTGCACATGACAGGATCATCTCATGAACTCTCAGCAGCTGTAGTTGCCTGCACAAGAATGTACAAGATCAAACCAGTCAGCATTCTAGTGTGGACTGGGGAGGGGCTCAGGAGTCCCCACTCCAGTCTGAGAGTTGATGACTGCTGGGGGAGGGGCAAGTGTGCTCTTCTAAGTGTATGGCCTCTATGGACCTAGAGAGAACCAAATACCAAAAACCAAATGGTAGGTCAACCCATTCCAGTGCATGGCCTCATAACCATGACCATATGGGCAGTGCAAGTTACACTCAATTGTGTTCTTATTTCTCTCTGTCTTTAAAAAGTGAAACACACACACACACACACACACACACACACACACACACACACACACACACACGTGCATGCACAAAACCCCCACAAAATGGAAAGCCAAACATACAAGCAAAGGACCAATAAGACAAAAAATGCCCAGAGAAAAATGAGACCAAAAAGTCTACAAAAATACCATTGAGTTTGTTTTATGTTGGCCAAGTACTCCTAGAAATGAGGCATACCCCAAAGTGTGGTTAATATACCCAGTGAAATTCCCTTGAAGAAAACTATTTTTTCCTTTGCCAGCAGGTATCAGTTGCAGATAGCTTCTTGGTTAAGGGTGGAAGCCTGTGTTCACTTTCGCATCTTGGTACTGAGACCCTGTCTGGCTAGAACCTGTGCAGGTCTTCTGCGTGCAGCCAGTTTCTGTGGGTTCATATGTGCATCAGTCGTGCATATATGAACTTACATATTAGTGTCTGGAAGATGCTGTGTCCTTGGAATCATCCAGAATCTCTGGGTCTTACAATCTACCTCCTCTTCTGCATAGATCCCTGAGATCTGAGGGCTAGGGTTTCATGAAGACATCCCATTTTGGACTTAGTGCTCCAAAGTCTCTCACTCATATTACATAATTTTGGGTCTCTGTGTTAGTTCCCATCTACTGCAAGAAGAAACTTCTTTTTTGATGGCTGAGGGAGGCACTGATTTATGGCTACAGCAGAACATCATCATGAGTCATTTTATTGCTATGTTCCTTTAGCAGAATAGTAGTATTTGGTTTTCTCTAGGTCCATAGCCTGTCAGGTTCTTGGTCAGTTTATCAGTGTCAGGTATGGGTTCAATTTTAGAAGTGGACCATAAATCCAAGCGGAAAGTGGTTGTTTACTCCCATACCATTTATGCCACTATTACACCAGTATGTCTTTCAGGTAGGTCACTGTTGTAGGTCACAGTGTTTGTAGCTGGGTTGATGGTTACTTTTCTCCTCTGGTAGCATGCAGAGTACCTTCCAGCACCATGAATCCTAGTCAGTAGGAGTGAAGTTTCTAGTTAGGCATCAGCTTGACTTCTCCATGATCCATGAAACAAGTAAGTATTGTCTTCAACAGTAGTGCCATTAGGTTGTGGAAAGTAACTAATGCCCTTGGCCATAACTGTGATTTGGGGGAGGTATCTATGAGATCCCATTTGCCAGTGACTCAAAAAGATGTCACCTAATCCTGACACTGAAAGTTTTAGTTGGGGCATTAGCTCCCCCATTTATTTGATGAGTCCTCTTAGAGTCCTTCTATGTATGTATATATTTTAGGAAGCTTCTACAGTAATAAGTTTCACTGGTTTTTCAAATGATCTTTAGTGCCAGTTGTCCCTCCTCATATCCCCTCCACTACACTTCTCTTCCATCCCCTCCGTATTTAGTCCTCCTATCCTGGTTTCCTCCTTATCTCTTCATACTCTATTCTGTTTTCCTTTCCATGGCGTATCCCCTCCTCCCTGCTAGTCCCTTAATATGTACTTCACCTCTGGAGTTATTTGAATTGTAACATTCATATCAAAGACTCAAAACTAATATTTGCATATAAAAGAAAACATAGCAATAATTGTCTTTTTGTCTCTGGATGATTTTTTTCTAAGTCTGTTCATTTTACCTGCAAATTTCATATTTCTTAACAGCCAAATAATATTCCATTGTTTTCATTATTCATTCATCAGCTGATGGACATCCAGGCTTTTTCCAGTAGATGGCTATTATGAATAGAGCAGCAATGAACATGGATGAACAAATATCAGTACTAAGATGCAGAGTCTTTGGGGTGTATGTCCAAGAGTGGTATGGCTAGATCTTGAGGTATATCTATTCCCAGCTTCCTGAGAACAACCACACTGTGATTTCCATAGTGGCTGTACAAGTTTGTACTCCCACTAGCAATGGATGAGTGTTTGCTGTATTCCACGTGAGCTGTCATTTTTTTTAATCTTTGCCATTCTGACTGGTGTAAGATGAAATCTTGCATTTCCCTAGTGGGGTTCAGGTTATTGAACATTTTTGAAGTGTTTCTGAGCCTTTTGTGTTTCATGTTTTAAGTACTCTCTGTTTAGTTCTGCATCCTGTTTTTAAATTGGGTTATTTGTTTTCTTGATGTTCCCTTTTTTTAGTTCTTTATATATTGTAGATACTACTATTGTATGTATAATTGATGAAGAGCTTTTCCTATTCTTTAGATTTCCTCTTTGTCCCAGTGGTGGTATCCTTTGCCGTACAGAAGCTATTCAGCTTCATGAAGTCCCATTTATTAATGTTTGGTCTTAGTACTATTCTATCAGTGTCCAGTTCAGAAAGTCCTATACTGTGCCAATGAGTTCGAGTCTATTCCCTTCTTTCTCTTCCATCAGACTTAGGGTATCTGGTCTTATGTTGTAGTCCTTGATCCATTTGGAGTTGGATTTTGTGCAGAGTGATGGACACGGATCTGTTTGCAGCCATTCAGTTTGACCAGCTTTATTTGTTAAAGATGCTGCTTTTTCTCCAGTGTGTTCTTGTTTCTTTGTCAAAAATCAGGTGGCCATAGGTGTGTAGGCTCATGTCAGGATATTCAACTCAATTCCATTGGTCAGTGTGTCTGTTTTTATGCCATCACCATGATATTTTCATTAGTATAGCTCTGTAGTACAACTTGAAATCTGGGATGGTGATTCCTCCAATAGTTCTTTTATTATTCAGAATTGTTTTACTGTCCTGGGTTTTTTGTGTTTCTCTATGAAGTTGAGGATTTGTTTTTAATTTCTCTGAAGAATGGTGTTGGAATTTTGATGGGGAATGAATTGAATCTGTAGATTGCCTTCAGTAGGATGGCAGTCTTCATGATATTAATCTAATTAATTAATTAATCTACCAATCCGTGAGCATTGGAAGATCTTTCCATCTTCTGTAGTCTTGTTTAATTTCTTTCTTCAACATCTTAAAGTTTTTATCATACAAATCTTTTACTTGCTTGGTTAGAGTTATCCCAGGATATTTTTTGAGGCTATTTTGAAAGGTACTAATTTCCTGATTTCTTTCTCAGTTTGTCATGTGTATGTAGAAAAGCTACTGATTTTTGTGTGTTAATTTTGTATCTTGTTGCTTTACTGAAAGTGTTTATCAGTTGTAGAAGTTTCTTGGTAGAGTTCTTAGGGTCTTTTATGCATAAAACCATATCATCTGCAAATAAAGACATTTGACCTCTTACTTTCCTATTTGTATTCCTTGATGTCCTTCAATTGTCTTATTGTTCAAGCTAAGAGACTTCAAGTACTATATTGAATAAATATGGAGAGAGTGGCTAACCTTGCCTTATTTCTGATTTAGTGGAAATGCATTGTGTTTGTCTCAATTTGGGTTGATATTGGCTGTGACTTCTGGTGAAGGCAAATTTTCTTGGCTGTTAAAGTTTGTGTTTATATATCAGGGACTAGGCATCTGGAGTTGTACTTGAGGTATTTTTTGGTGTTGCCATCTGGTCTTGTCTTTGTTGGGTGAGTGTTATGTTCTTGGGTTGCTGTTCCCATCTGTGGATCCTAGGCAAGTGTGGTGGTTGTGGGTTCCCTGGTAGGGAGTGCTTTGTGGGTCAGTGTATGCCAGAAGAGAATGGAGACAGACTAAGAAGTAATGCTGAGAGGAGCTTGGGGAAGAGCTAGGGAGACCTTAGGTTTTCACCAAGAGGCAGAGTCCCCAGGGAATGAAGATGGGGGAGGAGGGATCCTGCCAGCAGGCTATTACAGGACTTAGAGAAAGACCAGAGGGATCTTATTGGAGGACAGGAAGGGTAACGAAAATTGTCTTCATGATTCCCAGTCTAGTTTGGCCATTGGGGATCCCTGGTAGAAAGAGTTTCTGGGGATTGGCATTTGACAAAAGGGATGGAGATGGGTTAGAAAGGAAGGCTGAGAGGGTCGGTGGGAAAGAGTTAAGTTGGGCCTCTGCCACGAGTCCCCAGAGAATCAAAGCAACTAATTCTTAATCAAGAAGTCAAGGAAGAATCAAAGGGGAAATTAGAGAATTTTGAAGGTGAATGACAGTGAAAACAGGGGGTCAACCTTTATTTGATGCATCTAGAACAGTGCTCAGGGGAAAACACACAGCTGTAAGTGCCTGTTTTAAGAAACAAGTATCTCACCTGGTGGTGGTGGTGCACACCTTTGATCCCAGCACTTGGAAGGCAGAATCAGGTGGATTTCTGTGAGTTCGAGGCCAGCCTGGTCTACAGAGTGAGTTCTAGGACAGCCAGGGGTGCACAGAGCAAAAAACAAACAAACAAGAAAACAAATAAAAAAAAAAAAAGAAAAGAAAGAAGTATCTCATAGCAACAAAATAACCTTCCAACTTAAGGCATTAAAAAAAGAACTAAACCTTAAAGAGAATAAGGAAGGTAATAATAAAAATTAGTATAGGAATTATAGAGCAGGAAATCAATAGATATAAAGCAAAAAATTGCAAGAGTTACTACTTTGAAAAGACCAACAAAATGACAAGGATTCTATAGAAAGACACCCCCCCCCCCAAATACAGAAGTTTCAAGCTCCCAAAATCAAGAATGAAAGGTCACTATTGATTTTACAGAAACACCAAAAAATAGTTTAGATTTTTTTTTTTTTTTTTGGTTTTTCAAGACAGGGTTTCTCTGTAGCTTTGGAGCCTGTCCTGGACTAGCTCTATAGACCAGACTGACCTTGAACTCACAGAGATCCACCTGCCTCTGCTTCCTGATTGCTGGGATTACAGATGTGCGCCACCACCACCCAGCAATAGTTTAGATTTTTAAATAACTATTTCAACCAATTTAACAACTTAGATGAAATGAATATAGTTCTATAAACACATATAAGCAGACTAAAACTGGAAAATATGAATGATTTATAACGAGATTTAACAATAATTTTAAACTTCCCACAAAGAAATGTTTCAGTCTAGATGATTTAATGGGTGAATTATATCAAATTAATGATGAAGAATTAAACCAGTCTTTCACAAACCCAACAAATAGAAGAGGAGAAAGCATTTCTCATTTCAAACCATCTCCAATTGCAGGTGATATAAGTATAATAAGACATACAATAAAATACAATTATAGTGTATAAGTATTTTCTGAAAGGTTGCAATGTATAAAGTTAATACAGAAAAAAGTCAATTGCATTTTAATATGCCATCAATATACAATCTTGATAAGAAAATTGAGAAAGCAGTTTCATTTAAAATCACGTGAATAAGAATGAAATATTTAGGAATACTTTCAACCAAAGCACCATACCTACACTGAAATTTCAGTAGGAAAAAAATTAAATAAGACGTGTATAGATGGACAAACATCCCAGGCTCACTGGTCTGAAGGTTTGATATTTTTTAAATGATAATAGTTTCAAATTAATCTACAGATTAGTTCAGTTTTACATTTTCATATAAAAAAATTGATGGGCATGAAATTTTTAAGAGATTGTAGTGAAGTCACCTGAGTGTGACAGCCGACTAAGGTGAATCCTGGAGATACTTCCTTTCTCCCTCATCTTTGCCTGATGGTCTTATATGAAAATATGAGTTAATAAAAATGTAGGACTTTTCTCAGATTGAAACACTCCATCCTGCAGGGAAGCTCTTAAACCAGAAACAAACAAAGCAAACTCAAAATAGCTTCAGGAAGTCCCTGAAACTAACTAGATTCAATACCTCACTACCCGCCTCCCCCAAGAATAAACAGCAAAGAATGCTGGGAGTTACCATCAGAGGAACAAAGCTGAAGAGAAGGCTCTGAGCTAGCCCAGCTGCCTAGAAGAAGCAGAGGCTGACTGAGCTGCCAGAAGAAGTTTGGACCAACTGAATCACTTGGAAAGGACACTCTCCAACCTGTTGAGCTGCTTACAGGTTGTACAGTGTGTGTCAGGTTCCCAGCATTGTGAGCTGTCACCTGTGCTAGGGTGGGCGTTGGTGATACAGCTGTCTCTGAGTCATTTCCACCTCTGTAAGTGACCCCCGATATAACTCACTGGACTTCCGTGGTATCCAGACTTGGGTCTGTTGTAGGCTCCCTGTCTGGGATGTGTGGGTTGTCTCTCCAGGAGAAGTCTTGTCACACAACAGTGTGTGTTCATGTGTCTGTGTCTGTGTGTGCATGTGAACGTGCATGTGGGTATCCATGGAGGCCAGGAGAGGACACTGGATCCCGTGTAGTTACAGGCAGCTGTGAGCCACCCAACTTGGATGCAAGGATCAGAACTCCAGTCCCCTTCAACAGCCATAAGTGCTCTTAACCTCTGAGCCTTCTTGACAGCACTCCAAGGATAATTCTTGAGTCAGGGACATATGAGCACAGTAGTTTTACTGTCTCAACACACCATCCTGTTAACTCCAACCTTTTGTTTTGAGGGCTTTGTTCTTTTAGTTCATGTTATTCCAATTAATTCATAAATTAAAACACCACATAGCTAATGTAAGGAAGCCTCTGAAACTCTATGCATTGCAGCGAAAGCCTGTACAGTTAGAAGGGCCATTCTGAAAGCAAGGAACTCCACTTTCGCTACCAATTGCATTTTTTGTTTGTTTTGTTTTTTGTTTTTCAAGACAGGGTTTCTCTGTGTAGTTTTGGTGCCTTTCCTGGATCTCACTCTGTAGACCAGGCTAGCCTCGAACTCACAGAGATCCGCCTGGCCCTGCCTCCCAAGTGCTGGGACTAAAGGCGTGTGCTACCAATACCCAGCCTACCAATTGCATTTTTATTGGCTTCTCCACCACACATTCACACACTCCCGAAAGAAAAACCAGGCCCTATCAGCCATCCTACCTACCAGGACCACAGGGAGTCTGAGTTGGAACTCAGGTCACTGCATCATTCAGCTCTCATCAGAGAAGATTCTTCTTGCAAAATACATGGCAATTGATGCAGAGACTCTCAACTGGTCATGTGCAGAGAGGGTAAGAGACTCAGAAGTGCTCAGCCCTAAACGAGGGATGCTTATTGCACCTCTCACCCTAAGGCTCAGAAGTCTATGTAGAAGACGGGGTCAGGAAGGTTGTAAGAGTTGGAGGTGGTGGATGGCTTCGCGGGAGAAGTGTTTTCCAGCAAGAGCAGCGCAGATGCACAGAGGACCTCACGGAAATCCCGAAAGCATGCATAAGACCTGTGCAAACCCAAGCCAAGCAAAATTCCAGCATGGAGAAGGGAGGTGGGCACAAAGTCCCACCCCTAGCTGAGGCAATTGGTATTTGATAATTGAGGGAAAGGTAATTCTCATTAATGGTGTGGCCCCAGGTAGGTCAATCACACTCCACAGAGTCTTCATACCCCAGAGTAATTGTCCAACATAAACTAGACTCAGTGGTTGGGGTCTGGGGGATGGGAGGGCATGTGCTTATGAAATTGCATGGGTAGGGAGGTGGAAGCGGGCCGGATCTGAGAGGAGTTGGAGAAGGAAGGTGAACGTGATAAAAATTCATTGTACGAAATCCTCAAAGAATTAATAAAAACCATTATTTAAAAGGAACAATGATGGCAGTTGAAATTAGAAAAACAGAGCTTTATCGCCTCCTTCATGACTCAGGTGTCCTGACTCCCCCTTACTCAGCACCCAGTGTTACCCTGCTTTGCTCTTTTTTCTAGAAGTGTTTACTGAGACACACGCCATGAGCCAACATGTTTTTCTATACTGATCTTACTGTATTGGTTTAAAGCATTTACGGAATTACACACGTGAGAGTTTGTAAACTTTTCATTCAATTAACATTTGTTTTTCTTTTCTATCCCCTAGATATTTTGTCTTAAAAATCTACAAGTACTGAAACTGAGAAATAATCCTATCAGAGAAATTCCTTCTGAAATCCAACAGCTGAAATTACTTAGGATTTTCTCCATTGCCTTTAATCTTATTAGAGAACTTCCTTTGGGGTAAGGTTGATCGTCTGAGGTGCACACAGAAGGAAATGATTTGTATTTATTTTATTCAGTTATAAATTATTTAGTAAGGTCTCAGTTTCCCTTTTGAAAGTAGCTAGAAGCCTTTTGATTAAACATTCTCATTCTGTTACAAATAGCAGATTCACTTTTTAGTATGGTATTAAAAATAATTCTCCCAGTTCCACAGGGCACTTAGTGTAGCTCTAGTAAATACACATCTGAAGACCAGCAGTTCAGGTGAGATCCCTCTGCCTACCTGTTGACAGTGCTTTGGATATGGAAAACACTGCACTCAGAATTAGGAGCTTAAGATTTTGGTTTAAAGCTGAGGATGATGACCTGGGGATCTATAGAAAGTAGTGTGACTATTATGGACCTCAGTGTTCTAGTCTGTAACCTATGGAGATTGGGCTATATGATGGCTAAGAGCCTTTCCATTCTAATAAGAATGCTGACATTTGCCAGGTGGGGGTGGCACACGCCTTTAATCCCAGCACTCGGGAGGCAGAGCCAGTCAGATCTCTGTGAGTTTGAGTCCAGCCTGGGCTACAGAGCAAGTTCCAGGACAGGCTCCAAAAGCTACACTGAGAAACCCTGTCTCAAAAAAAACAAAAAAGAAAAAAGAAAGAAAAGAAAAAATGCTGACATTTGAGTATAGAAAGCTGGACCTCTCACATATGAGCTACAGTTTAACTCCTAAGAAAAATTTTAAACTAAAACTTCAACCAAAATAAGATACTTTTTCCAATTAAGAGTTTAGCAAACTAAATGTAGTAAGTTAAGGGTGTGTGCATGTGTTCCTGTTTGTGTATGTAAACGTGAATACACATAACTAGGTATATACACATAACTGTACACATTCATGTGCATGTACAGCACCTGAATAAGAATTCATAACAGATAATCTGTAATCATAATTACATACTTTAAATAGTCCTGTCACTGAAAATGTGATAGTCCCTAAAGGAACTAAAATTTAATTGTAATTAAAGAGTCAGCTTTTTTCATTGTTATACACTGGCCAAATTACATAAACTGTTAGTTACAGTAAAATGCTCCAGGTGCTTTAAACATACTAAGATTTCCAAAACAAAGTGCTATATTTTTATTCAATATAATTGAATGTTCGTGTTTATCAAAGACAGATCAACAGCATATTGCACTCAAAAGGAAAAACGTAGAAGGACAATCTTGTTGATAGCAAAGAAAATACAGAGCAGTCTCCGACATAAACGGAAATGTTTGTTAAGTGAAACTCCTTAGGAAAGAATTGTCAGACCTCTCGCTTGCCTAGCCAAAGAGATGTGATGCATTGTGGCAGGCTGAAGAAGCATTACCTGCAACCAAGTAAAATGCAGTGACCCAAATAAGCCTAGAACATGCTTGAGTTGGCTCTGCCTCCAGATACATTCCCTGCTTTGGTTGTTATTGTCTGCAGTGGTCACACAGATGTGCAGCCGGTGGACATTACACTTTAATTCTTGTGCTTTGGCAGATGTTAATAGACACCCACTATGCACTGCTGGGGCTCCAGGCCTGTCGGGAAGACAGACAAGTGAATATATATAATATAATTAGCAACATAAAATTGTGGAGATGTCCACTGTAAGCTCTGTGGACAGGAAAGGATAACATGTAACCCATGCTGCAGGTTCAGAGTCACTCCCTGGAAGAGAGGAGACCTAACCCATTGCAGCTTTTGAGTTGGCTCCATCTCAGGGGTCAAGCAAAGGATGGTCGTTCCATGAATGGGATAGATGTTTCTTGAATGAACAGAGTTCCAAAGCATCATATATAATGTAGGTTAGGAAATACAAACTGTTTGCTAAATTTTGCAACCTACAGGGTAGAGCCAACTGTTGAGAAACGAGCCTGGAGTGATACATGGGTCCTTGTGGGGTGAGGTGAGGAATGAATACTTCACACAGTGACTGGCCATCGTGGGGCTTTCTACGGGACAGTGGTGGAGCCAAACTCTCTTTTAGGTCACACATGGGCCATTGGGAAGAATGGGTATGTGAGGGGGGGAACAGAGTTCTAGGTGACCAACTGGGGACTGTCAGAGTAGTTAGGGTAAGAGAGGAAGAAAAGCTGAGCTAGGGCAATGGCGTGAACGCCGCCACATCTCGTACTGGTAAGACACAGCAAACATAAGGAAAAGAAGCGTCTGGGTTGAAAAGTCGGAGTAGGGGCGGGGGAAAAGGCTCAGTGCCTAAGAGCACATAGTGCTCATCCAGTGCCATGTCCCATGTAGGGTGGCTCACAGCTCCAGCAGCTCCAGCTCCAGGGAACCAAAGACCTGCTTCTGGCCTCCCATGGCATCCACATGCACATGTACATACACAGAAATAAAATATCCCGAAACGTCATATCATGCACTGATAGGTAGCTAAGAGGAACTTACAGAGACCAAGGTGAAGGGAACACTCGGTCTATACAAAGGCAGCCAGATGTGTCTGGGAAGACAGTGAGTAGATCCTTTCCTAGGAGGAGGATGTCGAGGACAACAGAGAAGAACAGTCAGAAGGAAGCTGAATGGTCAGAGCAAGAGCCACTAAGGGAGTTTGTGGCCAGCGTGGGCTACATGAGACCCTGTCTCAAAAAATGAAGTAGATTGTCCTTTTCTGTTATGACTTGTTTACATTTTTACTTATGGTTTTTATATACTAATGTTACTTGGGTGACTAAGTTTTTCTAAAAACATGGTGGGGCTCCTTCACTGTATTTTCCCATTCCTAGCTAGATCTTTCAAGTTACATTAGATCCATGTGCCACCGTTGAAAAGGCATAGTACTCCCCAAGGCCAGCTCTTTACCATAGATGCTGAGCATTTTGGCAAGTCACTCATAGCCTTGATGTCATTTTCTATTGGAAAGGCCAGGCAAAGTGCCCTTGATTTCAAGAACACTACGAAAATCAAGGGAAAATATCTTGTAAATTGTCTTGTAAGTTCGTCCAGTTATTTCTAAAGCCTGTTCTTTGGATCTACATTTCTACAATGAAAGAAAACACCCAGATCTTGGAGGTCCCCCCCCACCCCTTTTATTGAAAATAGAATTTTTTTCTCATGTAATGTATCCTAATTAGGGTTTCCCATCCCTGGACTCCTCCCTTGCCCTCCTCGCCTCCCCTCCCATTTGGACACACTCCCTCTCCGTCTCTCATTATAAACAGGCTTCTAAAGGGTAATAATAAAATATAATAAGATAAAACAAAAATGAACACATTGGAATTGGACAAAACAAAGAGAAGGAAAGAGCCCAAGATAATGTACAAGAAACTGCGAGGCCCACTCATTCACTCACTCAGGAATCTCATAAAAACATTACGTTGGAAGCTGTAATTTATGCAAAAGACATGGTACAGCCCCGAGCAGCTCAGTCTCTGTGAGCGTCACTCATGTTGATTTACAAGGTCTTGTTTCACTGATATCCTCCATTTCCCATGGCTCTTACCTCCCCCCCCCCTTTTCTGCTGGGTTCCCTGAGCCCCGAGGGGAGCAACGTAATAGAGACGTCCTGTTTAGGGCTGAGTGTTCTGGGGTTTCTCATGCTCTGCATATTGTCTGGCTGTAGATCTCTGTATTTGTTCTCATCTGCAGCTGGAGGAAGCTTCTCTGATGATGGCTGAGCAAGATACTGATCTATGAGTAGAGAGGAATATCATTAGGAGTCATTTTATTGCTATGTTCTTTTAGTAGAACAGTAGTATTTGTCTTTACCCCAGGTCCCTGGGCCATCTGGTCTCAGGTTCTTGGTCACCCAAGTAGTGTTGGGTATGGGTTCCATCTCCTGGAGTGGACCTTAAGTCAAATCAGTTATTGGTTGGTGACTCCCACAAGCTTTGTGTCTCTGTTTCACTAACATATCTTGCAGGCAGACATCATTGGGGAATTGAGACCATTGATGTTGAGAGCTATTGATGAGCAGTGTCTGCTGATTGTCGACTGTGGTTAACTCTTTAGGTTGGAGTTTACCTTCTAGCCTTCTGTAGGACAGGATTTGTAGACAGATATTACTTAAATTTGGTTTTATCATGGAATGTCCTACTTTCTCCATCTATTGTGATTGACAGTTTTGTTGGATATAGTAGTCTGGGGCTAGCATCTATGGTCTCTTAGAGTCTGCAGCACATCTGTCCAAGCCCTTCTGCCTTTTAGAGTCTCCATTGAGAAGTCAGGTGTTTTTCTAATAGGTCTGCCCTTACATATTACTTGGTCTTTTTCCCTTGCAGCTTTTAATATTCTCTTTGTTCTGTATATTCAAGTGTTTTGATTATTATGTGTCAAGGGGACTTTATTTTCTGGTTCAGTGTATTTAGTATCCTTTATGCTTCATGTACTTTGATAGGCACCTCCTCATTTAGGTTAGGAAATTTTTCATCTGTGATTTTGTTGAAAATATTTTCTGAGTCTTTGATCGGCATTTCTTCTCCTTCCTCTATTCTTATTATTCTTAGATTTGGTCTTTTCATAGTGTACCAGATTTCCTGGATGTTTTTTTAGATTTAATATTTTCTTCGACAAGTATATTCATTTCTTCTATTGTGTCTTCAACACCTGAGAGTATCTCTTCCATCTTTTGTATTCTGTTGGTGATGCTTGCCTCTGAGGTTCCTGTTCGAGTTCCCTAAATTTTCATCCCCACATTTCCCTCAGTTTAGGTTTTCTTTATTGATTCTGTTTTCACGTCCAGATCTTGACCTGTTTTATTCATTTCCTTCTACCCTTTGTGTTTTCATAGATTTTTTTTAAAGATATTTATTCATTCTCCTTCTCAAAGGATATTTTAAGTACTTTTCCTTAAAATATGTTGCAACAATCGGGGCCTGCTATGGTAGGGTTGCTGAGCCTGATGGAGACAGATTGTTCTGGCTGTTACTAATTGTGTGTTTTGTTTTGTTTTTTTTGGTTTTTTGTTTTTTTGTTTTTTTGGGTTTTTTTTTTGGTTTTTTTCGAGACAGGGTTTCTCTGTGTAGCTTTGCGCCTTTTCTGGAGCTCACTTGGTAGCCCAGGCTGGCCTCGAACTCACAGAGATCCGCCTGCCTCTGCCTCCCAAGTGCTGGGATTAAAGGCGTGCGCTACCACGCCCGGCAACTAATTGTGTTTTTATACTGACATCTAGACTTTGGGGCTTGTGAAGATTGTAACTCTAGGTGCTGGTACCTGGTCTTGTCTTTCCCACCACCCTTGGTTTCTGTTGCCCTCTCTGGCTCTTAGGAGAGTGTGGTGGCTGTGTGTTGCCTGGTAGGAAATTCTGCTGGGATCCTGATGGATGTGGCCACTGGGGGTTCCAGGTAAAATCTGTTTCTAGGAATTGGGAGCTGACACTTACAAATGGGGATGGGCTGGGGAGGTCCACAGCAGGGGAAAAAAGCAGGGTACTCTACCAGGATTTGCTTAGTTCTCTGGGAATGGAGTCAGAGAGTGAGGAAAGGTCACAACAGATGGTCTTCTACAGAGCTGGGAATGAGACTGGGAGATTGGATTTGGAGGATCAGAGGGAGAGTGAAGATCTGTAGTCAGCCTACCTGCTTCCTGACCAGACTAGCTTGTGGGTTCCCAGGGAGTGCAACCTAGAGTTGGTGGCTGGGATATTGGGATAAGTGAGGGGAAGGAAGTTTGAAGGGGATGAACTGTGATCCACTGGAAGCGAAGCAGAGAGGAAATCCCTGAGGCAAAGAAGCAAAATATGATCTTGAGTTGAAAAAACAGAGCAGATAGCATCAACATTTTATTTACAGAGATGAAAAAGGAATTGGTGCTGACCACTGAATTGACAAGGGTTACCTTACATTCCCTAATCAATGTCACCAGTTTCTCAGAGAAAGAATTTAGATTAACTGGGGTTCATTCATTTCTGATTTACTCAGTGAGACATTGGATAGATAGAAGTAGAAGGTGGAATTCCTGGTCTCCAGATCCTCATAGTTGTGCAATGGGACAGGGGCCAAGCGAGGTGAACGGACACACAGAAGTGTCAGTTCCTCCAGTTGAAAAGATTTGGAAAGCGCACTGTGCAGGGACAACATCTGGGTTAAGATTTCAAACGTGAGAAGACAAAGACCAGTCAAGTTTGGGCAGATGCTGCATGGGATTTAGATACTTGTAGCAAATAAATGGTGCATCACAGGGAAGTATGGGATGGGAAGTGACAGGTAAGCTACGAAAGTAATCAAGGGCAGGATCATGAAGATCTCCATCTCCCATGCTGGAATAGTGGGAAGTTAGTAAAATCCTGTGTTCATAATGCTTTAGCTAAAAGACCATGCAAGTAATATTTCAGGTCATTTATGTACGAAGAGGCAGCTTTTGAGAACAGTACATATAGAATGGGGAGGGGGTTACCAGGGACAGTGATCAGTATCATACTTAGCTGTTCAATTCCAGTCTTTAAGAAATGATTTGTTTGCATCCCCCAGGAGACAGACTCATGGTGCTATAGTTGTTGTATGCTATAGAGCCATTCCATCCTTCAGTTCTTACTTTGGGCACTTAACTTGATGGGACAAAAAAGTCAAGGGTGTTTCACTAGGAAAGTCTTCATACAGTTGGGTTGAGCCATGTCCCTCCAAAGCCCAGGTCCACATAAAATCTCAGAATGTGACCTTATTTTAAATTATAGTATGCAAATGAATTTTTCTTTCAAATTAAATGGGATCATTCTGAATAAGGGTGGGCCCTATATAGCCTGTGTCATTGGAAGAAGACCCTGTGAAGTCAGAGACAAATGCTGCTATAAGCCAGGGAAGGTAACCCTGGGGAGCTAGGAGAGGGAAGCCTCCAGAAGGACCTCATTCCTCCCGCAGCTGGAGTTCTGCTGCTTCTGGCTAGCCAGATGTCAGGCAGGAAACTAACATGGAAACCAAGAAAAACCTTCAGATGACAAAAAACTCTTAGCTGTCTTTTGTTAAGTGAGGCTTTTCCCACTCCAATATCTCCAAGCAATCTTCATGGACAGAGGAATCATTTTTAGAGGTGTTCATGGAGTGTATACTACCCATAATGAAAAGAAGTCAAAGTAACTCTCAGCGTCTTAGGAAAATGTTTAATTTCTAGATGTTTTAATTTCCAGTGACAAGGCATAGTCATTACTACAACTAACTATTCTTTCTATTTAAGGTTATTTTGCCTGTATTATCTTGAGGAACTTGATGTTTCCTACAATGAAATTCATAATATTCCAAATGAAATCCGGAAACTCAGGTATTTGCAAAGTAGTAGATACATAGAAAATTATCTGCCCCACTAAGAATGTTTTGGTAATGATAGTGATGAAGAACTTAGTCTTTTTGTTTTAGTCACAGAATATCTAGTGTATAGTGTCTGCAAAATACATTCCCAATGATTTTTTAAAGTAAAATATGGTGATCTTTTAATAGAGTAACAAACTATTTTTGTCAACTTTTTGTTGTGGGTATATATAGCTCTTATACATTTCAATTTATACATATATATATAATATGTATTCAATATATACATGTGTTTATATAATGTATATATAGTCAAATTCTTTTACAAATAAATAAAAGTCCTGAATTCATCCATGTCCTATTTTTTGTTTTTGAGACAAGGACTGACTATGTAGCCCTTGCTGATCTGGAACTCACTGTAGACCAGGCTGGCCTCCAGCTCACAGAGATCCGCCTGTCTCTGCTTCCAAACTTCTGGGATTAAAGCCATGTGCCGCCATGCCTGGCTCTGTGCTTATTTTTATTATGACAATAATGACTAATAGGGAAAATATTTTTCAGTGCCAAAATTATTTACCTTTAAGATTGATTTATATAATTGCCTTTCCCTCTTTCAGCACACATAAACACAAACTTGACAAGTTAATTGCAGTTGTTTGGAGTTATACAAAATTTTTGTTGACAGTGTTTACTTTCTATTTTAAAACGTATTATCAGTGCTAGAGACATGGCACAGTGGTTCAGAGCATTTACTGTTCTCCCAAGTTCAGTTCCAAACACGAATACTGGGCGGCTCACAACCCCTTGAAACTCCAGCTCCAGGATCAGATGCCCTCTTCTGGCCTCCAATGGCACTGCACACATGTACACACACATACAAACATACACACATACATACATACACACACACACACACACACAAATATAAATGATAAAACTAAAATCTAAAACATACGTTCTTAATCTTTCAAATATTTTAAAAGATTTTATTTTAAATTACATATCTGTACGTATGAGATTGTGTGCATGTGAGGGTAGGTGCCTGGAGAGGCCAGAGGCACTGAATTCCCTAGAGTTGGAGTTATAAGCAGTTGTAAGCCAGCTGATGTGGGTGCTGGCATTGAAACTCAGTCCTTAGCCAGAGCTAAGGTAGGTGCTCTTAGCCACTGAACTGTTTCTTTAGCCTCTCAAATCTTACTTTACGTCCCTCATAAGAAATTATGACTCACTTCAGAATTTCCATAATAACTGTCTCCAAGTATTTCAAACTGTGTTTCCATACATAATATTTCTATTCTTTCCATTATTCACTGATTAAGGTAGATACAGAATAGAAAAGATGTACTGTTTTAAACTAAATTTTAAAAAAATCAAGCTGTATAACCAAATTCCATTATGAGTTCTCCCTGACTAAGTGGTTTCCTTAGAACACAATCATATATCTTCAGCAAAACAAGAAAATGGCTTCCTCAGGTTTTCTACTGTTTCTACCAAAATTTTTAAGTCTTATGTAGTAATCTTTATATTTTACTAGGAGAATCTGGCCTATTTGTTGTTATGATAGATAGAGTTCATTTTTCTGTGTATTTACTTGTCTTAGTCATGGTCTCTATTGCTGTGAAGAGACACCATGACCACAGCAACTCTTATAAAGGAAAATATTTATTTGGGATTGACTTACAGTTCAGAGGTTTAGTCCATTATTGTCATGGCAGGAAGCAAGGCAGATGCAGGCAGACATGGTGCTGGAGAAGGAGCTGAGAGTTCTACATCTTGACTCACAGGCAACACAAAGTGGCCATTCTTCACTGGGCATGGCTTGAATATAATGAGCCTCAAAACCTACCTCCACAGTGACACACTTCCTCCAACATGGCCACACCCACTCCAACAAAGCCACACCTCCTAATAGTGCCACTCCCTTTGGGGGCCATTTTCTTTCAAACCACCACATTCCGCTCCTGGCCCTCTAAGGCTTGTAGCCACATTATAATGTAAAAATGCATTCATTCCAACTTCAAAAGTCCCCATAGTCTATCACAGTCTCAACAATGTTTAAAAGCCCAAAGTTCAAAGTCTCTTCTGAGATTCATGAAATCTCTTAACTATAATCCCCTATAAGATCAAAATCAAAAAACAGATCACATACTTTCAACATATAATGGCACAGATATACACTACCATTCCAAAACACAGGGAAGGGAGCATAGTGAGGAAATACTAGACCAAAGCAAGACTGAAAACCAGCTGGGCAAACTCCAGACTCTGCATCTCCATGTCTGATGTCAAAATGCTCTTTATAGCTCCAACCTCCTTTCAGCTTTATTGACTGAAACACACTTCTTTCTCTTTAGGTGGTTCTACTCCATGTTAGCAGTTCTCCTAGCAGATATCCCATGATTCTGGCATCTCTAACATCTTGGGGTCCCCAAGGCAATTCAGGCTTCAACTTCACAGCTTCACACAATGGCCTCTCTAGGCATCCATTCAGAGACACCCCTGACAAATGCCTGGCCTCAGCAGCTTTCCTTACTGGCTAAAGCACATTCTATAACCCTTTTCTTCTATCCTTAAAGCCAGAACCATATGGCTGAAGCTGCCAAGTTCTGCTGCTTGCTAGGGCTGGAACATGACCCCCTTGTTTAATGTCACCTTCCCAAGTTTTCTGTTTTTCAGGGTTTCTTTCACTGCCTACGCTTGGCTGTCCTGGAACTCGCTCTGTAGACCAAGCTGGCCTCAAACTCAGAGACCTGCCCACCTCTGCCTTCTGAGTGCTGGGATTAAAGGTGTGCACCACCATACTCAGCTCCAGTGTTTTCTTTAATTCTTTTTTACTTATTGGAAACTTATCTGGGTGGGGTCTTGTCCTGAGGTCACTACTACCTTCATTCCATTTCTTAATCTGTTCATTTCCTTGAACAAAAGATTTAGCTCTATTCCACTTCCTGGTGCCCCTTTACTCAATCTGCACATTTTGTAATTTTATCTGCTTAGTTTTTCAAGTCTTCATTAGAGTTAACTCTAATAACCACACAAACAGAGTCTATACTAGGATGTTTTGAGATTTCCTCTGCCAATAGAATTAATCCAAAACTCTTCACTTTAGCCTCAGGGAGACTCTTTGGACAAGGGCAAAAAGCAGCCACATTCAGGCATAAAATATCCTGGAAATCTGGGAAACTATGAAAAGACCAAATCTATGAGTAATTGGTATAGAGAAAGAAGAAGAAACCTAAGTCAGAGGCACAGAAAATATTTTTAAACAAATCATAGAAGAAAATCCCCACCAATCTAAAAAGAAGACGACGACGACATGCCTATCAAAGTACAAGAAGCCTACAGAACACCAGATAGACAGGATCAGAAAAGAAATTCCCCATAACATGCAATAATCAAAACACTAAATGTACAGAACAGAAAACAACCCCAAAAAAGGATATCAAAAGCTTCAAGGGAAAAACTCAAGAAGTCACATATAAAGGCAGGCCCATTAGAATAACACCCAACTTTTCAGTGGAGATTCTGAAAGCCCTAAGGACCGGGGTGCATGTTCTACAAAACTTGGAGAGACCATAGATGGCAGCCCAGACTGTTAGAGCTGTCAGAGCCATCAATCACAACAACAGAAAGAGAAACATCCATGATAAAACCAAATTGAAGCAATTTCTATCCATGAATCTAGTTCCACAGAAAACTCTAGAAGGAAAACTTCCATCTGAAGAGGTTAACTACACCCAGGACACAAGGAATGAGTAATCCAAGAACAGTAAATCAGAAAAGTTGGAACTATACCCATACCACAACAACAAAATAACAAGAATCAATAAATACTGCTCATTAATAATTCTCAGCGTTAGTGCTCTCAATCCCCCAACAAAAAGACACAAACAGATTGGATTAGAAAACAGGATCCATCTTTCTGCATCCAAACAGTACACCTCACCTTGAAGAATAGACAGCAACTCAGGGTAAAAGGATAGAAAAAGATATTTCAAGCAAATGGACCAAAGAAGCAAGCAAGTGTATAGATATTTTAATACATGACAGAGTAGATATGAGACAAACTAATCAGAAGACATAAGGAAGGACACTACATAGTCATTATGAGAAAAATCCACCAAAAGGAACAAAGAAACAATAATATACAATGGGGAAAAGAGAGCATCTTCAACGAATGTTGCCTGTGAAACTGGATGGCTGCGTATAAAAGACTGAAAATAGATCTGTATTTATCTTCTTGCTCCAAACTCCATTCCAAATCAAAGACTGCAACATAGAAACACATAACCTGGATTGGATAGTTTTGTGTCAACTTGACATATGCTAGCATTACCTGAAAGAAGGGAACCACAACTGATAAAATGCCTACATAAGGTCTAGCTCTAAGGCATTTTCTCAATTACTCATTGTTGGAGGCAGGTCCAGGTCATTGTGGGTGGTACCACCCCTGGGCTGGTGGTCCTGGCTTCTATAAGAAAGCAGGTTGATGACCTGAGCTAGTTGGAGCTCACTGACTCTGGGCTGATAGCTGGGGAACCTGCATGGGACCAAACTAGGCCCTCTGAATGTGGGTGACAGTCGTGTAGCTTGGGCAGTTTGTGGGGCCCCAGGCAGTGGGACTAGGTTTTATCCCTAGTGTGTGAACTGGCTTTTTGGAGCCCATTCTCAATGGAGGGATACTTGATACAGGGGGAAGGGGCTTGGTCCTTTCTCAACTTGATATGCCAGCCTTTGTTGACTCCCTGTGGGAGGCCTTACCCTCTCTGAGAAGTGGATGTTGAGGGCAGGGGAAGTGGGAAGTGGGGAGTGAATTGAAGGAGGGGAGGGAGGAGGAACTGTACTTGGTATGTAAAATGAAAAAAAAAACTTTTAAATAAAAAAGAAAGAAAGAAAGAAAGAAAGAAAGAAAGAAAGGAAGAAAGAAAGAAAGAAAGCAAGCAAGCAAGCAGGCTGAGCAAGCGGTGGGGAGCAAGCCAGGAAGCAGCGCCCCTCCATGGCCTCTGCATCAGCTCCTGCCTCCAGATTCCTGCCCTGCTTGAGAGCTTCTTGTCTTGACTTTCTTCGATGGTGAACTGCGATGTGGAAGTGTAAGGCAAACAAACTCTTTCCTCCCCACCTTGGTTTTTGGTCCTATAGGATAGGAAAACATCTTTACCAATTATACCTCTTATAGAGGGCTAATGTCTAGAATACTTGAAATATTAAAACAAGCAAACCTGGACATCAAGAAAACAAGCCAATTACAAAATGTGGGACAGAACTGAACAGGGACTTTGCAAAAGATGAAACACAAATGATGGAGAAACTCTGAAATAACGTTCACCATCCTTAGTCATCAGGGAAGTGCAAATTAAAACTACTTTGAGATTTCATTTTGCACTAGTCAGAAAGGCCAAGATCAATCAAACAAAGGAGAGTACCTGCTGGTGGGGAACGGGAAACTGTTACTCATCGCTGGTGGCCGTGCACATCTGATACACCCACTGTGGAAATCAATGTGGGGTTTCCTCAGGAAGCCAGGAACCCATACCTAAAGCTCAAGAGCCAAACAAACAAACAAACAAACAAAAACACCCTTGAGCGTGTACCCAGAGGACTCTCCATCCTACCACTGATCCCTGCTTATCCACATCCATTGCTGTTGTATTCATAGTACCCATGAACTGGGAAAAAGCCTAAATGTCCATCAACTGATGAATGCATAATGAAAATGTGACACATTTACAACAATGGGATATTATTTGGCTGTTAAGAAAAATGAAATGATGAAATTTTCAGGTAAATGCATAGAGTTAGAAAAAAAAAAATCATCCTGAATGGGGTAGCCCAGAGCCCAAAAGACAAACATTGTATTTAAGTTGTTTTCTCATATGTGGATGTTAGCTCTTAAGCTTTCAATATGCGTGCTAAAATCTAAATAATCACAGAGGTTAGGCGCCTAGTAAGGAACTAGTTGGAAGCGGAGGATCTCCCATGAGAGGGAAAATAGAATATAATGTTCTGGAGAGGTAAATGGGAAACTAGGAGGATTAAATAGGAAGGTGGATGGATGAAAAGGGTAATGGAGGAAATACATGCAGGGACAACTAACACTAAAGGTCATTTGAAAAAACATATAGAAATTTACTACTGTAGAAGCTTCCTAAAATATAGACATATATAGAAGGAATCTAAATGGAGTCATCAAATAATGGGGGAGACAATGGCCCCTAGACATCTTTTTCACCAACTAAAATAACCAATGCCAGGAATAGGTTACATCTTGTTGAGTCATCGGCCAAAGGGTTGAAACCTCCTTAAACATCATAGGTTATTGCCATGGTTATTGGTTGCTTTCCACAACCTTATGGTAAGGGCCTATTGTTGAAGACCATGCTTATTTATTTCATGGATCATGGAGAAGTCAAGCTAGTTCCTAACTAGAAGCTTCATCCCTACTGACTAGGATTCATGGTGCTGGAAGGTTCACATGCTACCAGAGGAGAAAAGTAACCATCCACCTACTACAAACACTGTGAACCTACAACAGTGACCTGTCTGCAAGATGTACTGCCATAATGATGGTTATGGGAGTAACCAACCACTTTCCAGTTGATTTTAAGGTCTACTCCATGAAATGAAACCCACACCTGATGTTAAACTGACCAAGAGCCTGAGACTAGATAGTCCATAGGCTATGGACCTAGGTAAAACCAAATACCACTATTTTGCTAAAGGAACATAGCAATAAAATGACTCATGATGACATTCTGGATAGAGATAGATCAGTGCCTTGCTCAGCCATTAACAGAGAAACTTCTTGCAGTAGATGGGACTAACACAGAGATCCAAAACTATACAATGTGCAGAGAGTGAGAGACTTTGGAGCCACTAAGTCTTAAATGGGATGTCTTCATAAGACTCTACCCCTCAAAGTTTAGGGATCTATGCAGAAGAGGAGGTAGAAAGATTGTAAGACCCAGAGATGCTGGATGACTCCAAGGACACAGTATCTTCCAGAAATGGCAGGACTGATGCACATATGAACCCACAGAAACTGGCTGCATGCAGAAGGCCTGCACAGGTTCTAGCCAGACATGGTCCCAGCACCAAGAGGGCGATGTGGATGGTAGTATTTCATTCCTAACCAATAATTATTTGCAACTGATACATGATGGTAAAGGGGAAAAAAAAATTTTACCCATGGAATCTCACTGAATATAGTAACTACACCCTAGGGCAGGCTCCATGCCTATGATTAGTTAGCCATCAACAAATGAACTCCATGTTTGTTATTGTTGTTATTTGTGTAGTTTTTTGTTTTGTGTGTGTGTGGACTTTTGTTTTGTTTTGGCATTTTTGTCCTATTTTGGCTTTTGGCTTTGTAGGTTTTTTTTTTAATTTATGTGTGTGTGTGTGTGTGTGTGTGTGTGTGTGTGTGTGTGTTTAAAGAGAAAGAGAGATAAAGATGGGTGGGTAGGGAGGTAGAGGGATCTGGGAAGAGTTAGGGTAGGGGAAGAAACATGATCAAACCATATTGTATGAAATAATGTTAATAAAGAGTATAGGAAGTATGTAAATGTTCAGGTCATAGCAGTACTCTGCTACTGACCCCTAGGTTTGTGTAGCCTGTAGAGGGAACATGATTGTGTCCATTCTGTCTTTCAGGACAAAATAGGAGCTTGGGGTTTGCCTCACATATAGTTGACCACAAGAAGAACAGTAGTCAAGCTGTATTTGAAGAGTTCCCCAGTTTCTTTGTTTGAAACTTTGATCATATTTTACTTTTGTCAGAAAGAGTTACCATTAGAGAACCCCATGTGGGGGAAAGGGTATGTGAGACTAGATTGTCAAAGAGAGTTCAGAAGCTCCCACCTGCTCAACTACCCAGAGGCCTGTTTGCCTGTAGAGTGTTCTGACAATGAGTTGCTGTTTGTATGTCTCTGTATGTGTCTGTGTAGATGTAACAGTCTTTTTAAATAAGAAACACAGAGTCAAATGCAGAGTTAAAAGCCCAGGAGGTCAGAGCAGTAGCTGAGAGCTGAGACTTAAAACTGCCTTCCTTACCCTTCGCTGCCACTGTCATCCTTCCCCTGAGAAAGAGACCTAACTTCCTGTGTATCTGTCTTTTTATTGACTTTCTGTTCTGCCTTCTCATTGGTTGTAAACCTAACCACATGACCTCTTCGTCACTATCTGTCTATATAGACCTTCAGGTCTTCTGTGGTTCGTATTGAGATTAAAGGTGTGTGTCTCCATGCTGGCTGCATCCTTAAACACACAGAGATCTGCCTGTCATGTGATCGGATTAAAGTTGTGTGCCACCACTGCTCAGCTTCTGCTATGGCTTGCTATTAGCTCTGTCCCCCAGGCAACTTTATTTATTAACATACAAATAAAATATCATCTATCATATGTCTGCTTTCACCAATCATTAGAAAAGAGATAAATGACTGCAGGAAACACCACTGAGGCAATGAGACAAATCAGTCATGTTCATTCTTTGAGTAAAGGGAAAGGATTGTTAGAAATAATTGACACAGTGAAAAGTAAGGGAACCAAATTGCCAAGAAGTGAAAGCATAACGTAACAGTATGTGGTGAGGTTACATATTTCACTGTTTTTATTGGGCATTAATGAAAAAGATACATTGGTGTTCAGTTTGTCATTGAAAATAACATTTTTCTGTATGTCACCACACTGTCTTTGTGGTGTAACACTGTTTAGTCTTCCTGCATTTGTGGCTTTTTCTTTTTCCAGAGTAATGACAGTTTGCAAAGACCCCCTCCAATGTATGCATCAACTGTCCTGTTCACACAAATGCACTTCTTTGTATAATAATGGATTGGTTCAGTTGTTTTATAAGGAAATTCTCTTGATTCTAAGAAAACATTAAAATAGATGCTTTTTTTACCACCAGTTTTGGTGCTAGGTTTCAAAAATGCCAATGCAGAAATTTGCATGAATATTAAAAAATTGCATGATTATTCTGTAAAACACAATTTCTCTTATGTACAGATCACTTGAGAAGCTGAATGTTGATGGGAATTACATGACTTCTTTTCCACCTGGGATTTTAAAGCTTAAGTTGACCAAACTCCAGTTTGATAATACATTCACTAATAGTAATTTTTGGATAGATTATTGCTGGAATGACCCCCAATCACTAAGTCACATTTGTTCTTGGTTCATTGTCAAAAATAATCTACATAGAATTCCTGGTTTCATCCCAAAGAAAGTTCAAAAGTGTCTAAGAAGGTGAGTAATTTCAAACATGCTTTTTATCAAAGTACACTTCCAAGTATTTTACACACACACACACACACACACACACACACACACACACACACACACTTCTTCCTTTACCCATTCTTGCTTTGAAAGTATACTAAAGTACTCTAAGTCAGCCCCATTTTATAACATTCTCCAGTTATTTCTGAAGTTCAGTGATGGTGGACAGTATCTAATGCATCCATTATTTAAACCTCTTCTGTGAATTACTAGATACACAGAAGAGATTCATTTCCAAAATTGTTTAGTCACAAGGGATATGAGAAATACCAGGAGTAGATAAGGCTTTCTCTCTCTCTCTCTCTCTCTCTCTCTCTCTCTCTCTCTCTCTCTCTCTCTCTCTCTTGCATTGAGAATCAATGAACAATTAGCACTTTGCTACCTAATCCCAAGACTAGGGTCATTAGGGTCCACTCAGATGTTATATAATTAATTTGACTATGTAAGTAAAGAAATCACTATCATCCCTGCTGGGACTATGGATTGTACAAATATTTATAGTTTGTCCAAGTAAAACGGTTTCCCAGGAATGTATTAAAGACCAGTGTTGACTCAATAAAGACAAATATAGCATAGCTTTGATCTTGATTGTTCCTCAGAGAACCATGTACCAAAGTCCTTATCCCCAAAGTGCTGCTACTGGGAGATTAACAGTCCTTAAGAGGTGGGGCCTAGTGAAAGAGTCACAGGTCCTAGGAGAGCATGCCCTTTAATGGAACTGTGGGGTCCCAGTTCCTTTGGCTTTTTGGCCATAAATGCTACTGACTCCCACCATGATATGAGAATATGGCTCAGTAATAGGGTGCTTGCATAGTATTCAGAAAGGCTTGGATTTAATCAAAGCACCTCAGAAGAGGAGGCCCCCAGCTTCACTTTTTGTTTTTTGGGTTTTTTTTTCTGTTGTTGTTTTTTGTTTCTTTGAGACAGGGTTTCTTTGTGTAGCTTTGCGTCTTTCCTGGAACTCGCTTTGTAGACCAGGCTGGCCTAGAACTCACAGAGATCTGCCTGCCTCTGCCTCACGAGTGCTGGGATTAAAGGCATGTGCCACCACCACCCAGCTCACTTTTCAATTATAATGCACTGTGCACATATATTTTTGCTTTAGAAAACAGGTTCCTTGCACACATTTAATCTGTTGCTCCACTGTACTAGGATTTAAATTTTGATTTAATAGTATGTAGATGAACAGTCTTATTAAATAAGAAACACAGAGCCAATTGCCCAGAGGTCAGAGCAATAGCCAAGAGCTAAAAACCCTTTGTTACCCTCACTGCCACTGCTGTCCTTGCCCTCAGCAAGAGACCTACTTCCTGTGTGTCTGCCCTTTTATTGACTTTCTGTTCTGCCTTCTCATTGGTTGTAAACCCAACCACATGACCTTCTTGTCACTGTCTGTCTATACAGACCTCCAGGTCTTCTAAGGTTGGTATTGAGATTAAAGGCATGTGTCTCCATGCTGGCTGTATCCTTGAACACATAGAGATCTGCCTAGCTCTGCCTCCCAAGTGCTGGGATTAAAGGCGTGCACCACTACCGCCAAGCTTCTGCTATGGCTTGCAGAAGCTCTGACCCCCAGGCAACTTTATTTATTAACATACAAAGAAAATCCCACTTAAGTACAAATAAAATATCACCATAATAGTAGGCACCTTATCTAGATGTAAGCTCAATAAAAACCAAGCATTAATTTTTACCTTAGTAGAAGCTCAAAATATCCATTTGATGTTTCTTCTTTTCAGCACATCCAGGTGTGATTGGTGTCATGGTCCCAAATTTGGTGAAGGGTTTCGCATCATCCGGTCCTGTGATATGTTTGGAGCAACGCAGATTCCTATTATGTTCTATGTCTGCTGTTCTTCCTGCTATGTGGAGATCAGGGAAAGCAGTTTTATTTTAGAAGGTTTTCCTTGTAGAAGAATAGTTCTAAATATGGACTGGATAAAAGAAGGGAGAGTTAGTGATGTATCATTTTATTTGTAAAGTCCACAAACATTTATATATAAGTAACTCATCTCTTAGAGCACAGGTTCCGTGTGGAGACCTACAGGTCTTTCTCCACTGAGTTCTCTCTGTGATCCTTCTCCTCATGAAAGTCTGATTGTTAGGAATCATTGCAGAATTGTGACTCAAGGACTAGAAAAGGCCCTTGGAGTTCAGTGAGGATCTTGAGAATTTCCTGGAGAACATGTTTACAGTAAGAAAAAAAATGTCCAAAACATTTGCGAAAAGGGCTGTATCTTCCATCTTGTCTTTTCATGAACCCATATTCAGTGAACAGGCTAGCAGCTCGAAGTCATCACAGAGAACTCTGTCGCATGAGGCTGCAAAGTTATGTGTCCAGGTATCCAATGTTAGTTTGTGCATTTCTGTGAAAACCTGTCCAGTGCCAACCATCTCAATTGGGTTTCTTTTGAGAATAAAAGATTATTTCCAAATCGATTTTTTTTTTAAATTGGTTTCCCTGCCTCTTAGAAAGCTAGTACAATCCATCTACAGTGGTTACCTTGGCCTTTAGCCCACAAAGCTGACACTAACTCCATGGGCCAGTCCTGAGTTTACCATATCCGTCAATGATAGCCAAACAAGAAAGCAGAACTCACACAATGACACTGTCAAGCAGTATCCACCTGAAGTGGAACTTGAGTTCATTTTGAAAGCTGGAGAGATGGCTCAGCAACTAAGAGCACTTCTTGCTCTTGTAGAGGACCCAGGTTCAGTTCCCAGTACCCACATAACTCTGATCCCAGGGGATCTGATGCCTTCTTCTGACCTCCGAGGGCACCAGACATGCATGTGATGTACATAGATACATGCAGGCAAAATACTCAGACACATGAAATTAATTTTTTAAAAAATGTTTAAGAGTTATTTTGTTTAAAAGAGGTGTGGAGGTTTGAATAAGAATGGCCCCATAGACTCATATGTTTGGATACTTGGTCCCTTCCCCCTATTCCCCCTCCGCCATTTGGTGAACTGTTTGGGAAGGGTTAGGAGGTGTGGCTTTGTTGGAGGAGCTATGTCACTGAGGGCTGGCTTTGAAATTTCAAAAGCTATGTACCATGCCTATAAGCTCTCTACCTCCTACTCCTACCTCATCTACTGTTTGAGATGTGAGCTCTCAGGTGCTTCTGTATCATGCCTTCATTCCAACTATGGAACCATAAGCCAAATTAAACACTTTTTTTTTTTAAATAAATTGCCTTGGCCATGCTGTTTTATCACAGCAATAGAAAAGTAACTGAAGCAGCCATTGTCTTTATTAAGCTTCTGAGAACCACTCCTCCATCCTTTGGTCTCTCCATAGCCCAGCAGAGCTGGGTTTTTTTTTTGTTTTGTTTTGTTTTGTTTTTTTGTTTTTGTTTTTGTTTTGTTTTGTTTTTTTTGTCCAGGGGTTTCCCTAAGCAAAAGGTAAACACACATTTTGATATAACAGTTTCAAATGGCACATAACTATTTCATGTATGACATGGATTTTTTTGTGTGTGTGCGCTGTTCATTCAGTCTACAGTGGTGATAATTAAATTTAATAAAATGAACTAATTTACATTTTAGCTTGCAATCTTTGCTATCATATAATTAGAGATTGTCATAAAGCACAAACTATGTCAGATTTGTGTGTATCATTTTAAGAATATCTAAATTAAAGGTAAAATAACAAAGCAAAATAATTTGTAAGAGGTTTATTTTTAACTATGTGTATGTGTGTTGTGGGGGGTCTTTGTGTATTGGTGTTGATGCTCACAGAGATTAGTCACTTGGGGTCTCCTTGGAGCTGGAGTTGCAGGTAGTTGTGAGCTGTCTAGCATGGGTACTAGGAGGCAATGTGTGTCCTCTCCAAGAGCAGTTCATGCTTTGAACAGCTGAGCCGTCTTTCCAGTCCTTGCATATAATTTTTATGGTTATGGAATCCAATAAACAGATGTCAGAGTTTGCTGAGCAGTATATACTATATTCTCTAAAAAAACAAACTATTTATGATAAGAGAAATAACTTCCATATCACACATAGAATCCAGAAAGGGATATTGACAACATGGTAACAAATTAACTCAGTCAGTATATGATATGCCTGTAGTCAGAAAATAAGGTAAAAATAACATAAATCAAGTCTTACTGGTGTTTAATCTATTCTTGATCATGGTTGCCCTGAAATATGTCCTGAGGGAAGAAATACAAATTGTTTTTAAAACTAAAAATTGCCCATGCTAAGCAAGCTCTCTACACCCCCTGGCCCCGGTATGTCCCTAGCCCTTTGTTTACTTTGAACTTGAGACTAGGTCTTACTAAGTTGCCCATACTGGCCTTGAACTCACTCTATTGCCCAGGCAGCCTTGAACCTGTTACCTTCCTGCTTCAGCCTTTGGAATAGCTGGGATTACAGGCCTGTACTAAGTGACTATTGAGACTTAGTTTGAGTACCTGGGTAGAAACTGAGACAATAATGTCTTGAGGGAAACGGAAGTATTCCAGAGGCATTTTATAGAAACGGGTGCACACAGACATAGGGACAATGTGAAATGTTCTTGGAGTTGTGTCATTTTGATCAGTACAAGCTCGTTGCAAAGACCTTGTCTAGATCTGCAAGGCAATCGTAGTGTGTCAGACACAGTGACTGTATCAAATCTAAAACATACAGTTAAGCTGAAGAAGTAAATCTACCCTGTAATGCCGACACCCTCTGAATGCCAAAGAGAAATCAGGGTGTGTGTATATGCTCATACGCATTGATACAATTCATTACTGTGCTTGAAAATGGAATTATTTCCATTTTCAGATGCTTCACACCACACCAAAAACTACACTCCAATTTTGGACCTAAAGTTCTAAAACTTTAGAAATAAAAAGAAATACTTGGGACCTTTCAGAACTTAGTTCAGTAACAGTATTTGCCGATCACAGGAGGTACTATGTTCAATACCCAGTACACCAAGAAAAAAAAAATCCATGCAGGTGAAACTAACCATCCTGCATAAAGTTACAGGGCAAGCAACACACTAAGAATAGAACTGTTCTAGGCCAATAACCAAAGAATCTTGATTGAACATGACCGAAACACAGTTGAAGCAACAGAGGGAAATATATTGTTTTGTGCAAGTGTCCACAGGCAGGATGGGTCAGAAGCGCAAGCCGTGTCAGTAAGGTGTCATCTATTTTCCTCTCTGCCTGTCATCTGTCTCCTAGCAACACTTTTAAATTGGCCTTCTACCCAAATGGTCTACTTCCACTCCTGTTTCTGTGATAAAGCTCTGACCGCAGCGGGCTGGGAGGGGCGCAGCAATTAGAATGTCCACATGAGTTCCGTCTTTCAGATAGTCGTGGTTTACTCACACAAACATTCCTTATTCTACCATGCTAACATAAAGGTTAAACACATCTAACCAAGTGGGGGATAGTTTGTTGGGCAGAAATCTGCTGATGTGGGGTTCCACCGGGACATCTTCTCTGATTAGAACACTTCAGGAGCTTTGCAGGCTCAACCCTTGTCAGGAGGATGGAGCGGATGGAGGTTCAGAAGGCCCTTGAGCACCTTGACCGGCGGTTATCATTAGCAGGTGGGCATGCATGAGCTCAGTAATGGTGCCGTAGGCTCAAAGGTCTCCAAAACCAGGGCCACATACAGAGGCCAGTCTCAAAGTCCTCTTGCCAATGGGTATCAGCAAAGTTGGTAGAAGAACAACATTGCAATCCCAGGGGCCACCTCCAAAGTTTCTAGTTTTCATTGCACTATCAGGGCTCACTATTAGGGCTGGTTTATTGACTTATCAGTGCTATCTTGGGGTTAGTTCATTAGCATATCAAGGCCGGTCTTGGGTTTGCCTCTATCAGAACCACCTTGTAGCAGGCTTTTATCTTACAAGCCCTGCATTATTCCAAATTACAAAAAGCATTTTTTTTTAAAAAAAAAATTTATTTACATATTATATATATAGTGTTCTGTCTGCATGTATGCCTACACATCAGAAGAGGGCACCAGGTCTCATTACAGATGGCTGTGAGCCACCATGTGGGTGCTAGGAATTGAACTCAGGATCTCTGGAAGAGCAGCCAGTGCTCTTAACTTCAGAGCCATTTCTCCAGCCCCCCCCCAACAATTTTCAAGTAACACAAAATGATCTTATTTATGTTCCTAACACTGACCTTTTCTCTGATGACTCTAGCTTGCGTCAAGTTGACATAAAACCATCCAGTACAACATACAAATAATTATCACTTTCTGGATAGTGCTATGATTGGCTACACCTGAGTCATGGGCTCATTTTTAGAACTGAGAAAGGCTGGATAAGCCTTTTCTAAAACACAGGGACTAGATTCTCCACAAGAGAATTGTTCAGGAATTGAAAACTGGAGGAGGAAAATGATCTGGGGGAGCTGAAATCTAGACCGTGGAAGGCCTTTGAACTTTCTAATAGCCAATAAGTTGTTACCTGACAGTAAAACTAAAAGAGGAACTAACTTCATAAATAGCGACTACAATCAAAATTACATTTATTTTTATCATAATTCTAAGAATTTTCTGCTTGAAATATTTGTACACATGTGCAAACACATATTTGAAGTTTTTCACTGTAAGAATACAAGTATGAAAAGTCAAAACCATTGTTAAGTTTTCACCAATGGTGTGTTCAGTGAAATGTGTTAAATCCATACAAGGCAATAATGCTTGGCAGTCTAAAACTTGAACTTTTTCCTGATAAGGAGAGATATATATATCAAGCATTTAAAAAGATATTTACTAGGTGTTGGCAATCACCAGCTTGGGTCCCATTCCACACCTCACCCAGATGTTCAGCTGGGAACTTGGCCCCACTCCTTCCATTCCAAACCCCACCCAAAGAAAGCCTGCCAAGCAAGGAGGACCCCCAGAGCGCCTCAAGACCACCCCTACAGGATACTGAAGGTCCGGCCCGTAGACTTGCCTCATGGTTTCTCCTCTTCCCCTGAGATCACCCAGGGATGCTTGGCTCATCAAATCTGGACATTTTTGTTTGTTTGTTGTTTTCGAGACAAGGTTTCTCTGTGTAGTTTTAGAGCCTTTCCTGGAACTCACTCTGTAGCCCAGGCTGGCCTCGAACTCACAGAGATCCGCCTCCCTCTGCCTCCCGAGGGCTGGGATTAAAGGCGTGCGCCGCCGCCGCCGCCGCCGCCGCCGCCGCCGCCACCACCACCCCCGGCAAATCTGGACTATTATTAATTTGGCTTATTGCACCAGCAGAGTTACCCACTACAGGGGGATTTTTATAATACCTACCACTAGTTAATATAATCACATAACTCAAAATAAAAACAAGGCCCACAGGATTGCGATAATTAGTATCGTCATCTTGACAGATCTAGGCATGTCTGTGAAGTTTCTAGACTGGGCTGACGGAGGTAAGAAACACCCTGATGGTGGCAGGCTGTGGTCACACACTGAACAGAAAGCGAGCTGAGCCCCATCCCCCGTCACTCTCTGCCTCCTGACTGCAGATGCCACCGTCTGCCTCACACTCCTGCAGCTCTGCCCGCTCTGCCATCGTGGACTATATCCTTAAACCCTGAGCCAAGCTCCCTTCTCTAAGTTGCTGTCCTGGACGTCAACTTGACACAAGCTAGAGCCAGTCATCAGAGAGGAAGAAGTCTCAATTAAGAAAATGCTTCCGTAAGATCCAGGTGTATGGCGTTTTCTTGATTAGTGATCGGGGTGGCCGGCAGCCCACTGTAGGCAGTGCCACCCCTGGGCTGGTGGTCCTCGGTTCTGTAGAAAGCAGGCTGAGCGAGCCATGTGGAGCCAGCAAGTAAGCAGACTGCCATGGAGGGGAGGCTCCTGCCTCCAGGTTTGTTTGTGCCCTGAGTGAGTTCCTGCCCTTCATGCTTTTGATAGTAAACGATTATATAGAACTATGAGTAAAATAAACCCTTTCCACCCCAAGTTGCTTTTTGTTCATGGTGTTTTATCACAGCAATAGAAACCCTAACGAATACAGTTGCTTTTGTTAGGTATTTTGCTACAGCAATAAGAAAAGTTACTGATATAAGTATATACCATAAAAATTCTTTGTTTAATCTGGAAGCAATGTATTTATTTCCCTTGTAACCAGAGCTATCTCAAGCCACTTGTACTCTTCCAGCATAGTTTATGCATATTAAGTTACTATACAGATACATTGCTTTGTTATTATATAATATTAGCATGGTATATATTCCTTTCTGCACCTTTCCATTCAGCACTGTTACTGAGTTAGCTCCACACCAGTACATTAGCTCTTATTCCTCTTATAGTGACTTACCATTTCAATGAGTAACACATATGGTTTTTTTCACCAGACCCTAACTGTGGTGGTTTGAATGACAATGGCCCCCGAGGCTCGTACGTTTAAATACTTGGTCTGCAGTTAATGGAACTGTTTGAGAAGGTTAAGGAGGCCTTTGTTGCAGGAGGTATGTCACTTGGGGAGGAGGGGTCAGCTTTGAGGATTCAAAAGCCCAGGCCATCCTAGTTAGTGTCTCTTTCTGTCTATCCCTTGCTTATGGATCGGATGTTAGCCCTCGGCTACTGCTCCAGCGCCTGCCTGCCTGTTGCCATGCTCCTGCCATAATTGGTCATGGGCTCTTTTTATTATTAATTACATTTTTTTTCATTTATTTTATATGCCAACCAGTTTCCCTTCCCTCCTCTCCCCCATCCAACTCCCCCCCCCCCGCCTCCCATCTACCCTCCCCCATCCACTTCTCCACTTCTCTGTCTCTGTTCAGAAAGGGGCAGGCCTCCCATGGGCATCAACAAAGCTTGGCAAAACAAGTAGAGGCAGGACCAAGCTCCTCCCCTGCATCAAAGCTGGGTAAGGGAACCCAGCATGAGGAACAGGTTCCCAAAAGCCAATTCAAGCACCAGGGACAGGTCCTGACCCCACTGCTGGAAGCCGGATAAACAGAGCAAGCAACACAATTGTCACATGGTCGTGGACTCTAGTCCTCTGAAATGGTAAGTCGGCCTCCAGTAAACTCTTTCTTTATAAGTTGCTTTGGTCATGATGTCTCTTCACAGCAATAGAAAAGTAACTGAGACAGTGACTCATGAACTTCTAGCTTTCTGTAAACTCCGATGGAAAAAAGAGTTTGCACTGACCACCCTCACCTGAAGCAAAATAGATGCACGTTTAGATTTGATTGGGAGCTGGGGGAACATCTATGCTGTTTAGTCATGTTTTGAGTAAGTAGTCCTAGCATGTAATTCCTGGCTCAGAAAATATTTAAGTGACAAGAATGTTTGCCTTTTATTATTTTTCTTCAGTTGTCAGTAGTGAACATTGTTAACCAGCATCTTTTACTTATTTTCCTATGTGCCAAGTGCACATAACCATGTAGCCATCCATATATATAAAAACCTCACTTATTCCAGTAAGTCCCTGGACTTTTAGAGGATTTGAGGGTTTGGTGTTTTTGGTTATTATTATTATTATTATTATTATTATTATTATCATTTAGGAATTTCATTAGTATCATTTGTAATCTTGTTGAAAATACAGATTCTCAAACCCACACTAAATCACAACCCTTTGGGGGTTACCCCCAGGAATCCCCTAAACACTTCAGTAGATTCTACAGTTGAGAATCACTGGTTAGAGTATGTTGGTTAGATTAAAGATGCAGGCTTGGTGTAACAGACTTTATTATCTTCTAATTAGGCTCAGCCAGTTGCTGCTACCATTGAGACACTTTACCACTAAGATGGCTCTGAGGTTAAGAGCACTGGCTGCTCTTCCAGAACACCCAGATTCAATTCCCCATAACCGCTTGTCAGCCCCACAAGGGTCTGTAATTCCAGTTCCAGAAGATCGGATTGCCCTCTTCTGGACTTTACAGACACTGCACGCATGTGGTGAGCAAAGATACAAGCTAGTAAAATACCCATATACACAAAATAAAAATAAAACACTTTTTTATAACCAAAGAAAATCTTATTAAAAAAATCATCTGTAAAATTTATTTCAGGCCCAACCCTGTGATGTCCCTGAGATAATTACTCAGCCAAATATGGTGGCACTTGGGAGGCAGAGTCTCCATTTGCTGTACAGAAATATTTTTGTTTTGTTTTGAGGGGTGGTAGCTACACTTACCTGTGGGTATAAGGATAAGATTTAGAACATAGTTAGGGATTAGAGAATGGATAATAGTAGATTCTTTTCTAAGGTCCATGACATCAGTAGCCCTGGGAAGCTGGCTAGGGTTCCAGCACCCCGCATAACTGCCCTCCTCTTGAGCAGGCCTTAGGGCCGGCTAGACAGCTGGTGGTTGCCACCAAACCAGCAGGGGAGTGCCACTATTGCACTTTGATGCATATTGTGTCATGATGGTCATTGCCGCGGTTCACAGATGTTGCAGCTGCTGGTCAGGATGGTGTGATTGCTTCCCTCCCTTGGCAACTTACATAGTATTTTCTGGAACCATAGAAGCTAGACCACAGGAAAGAGGCTTTCAGGTCAGACACGTCTCAGATCATCCAAGTCCTGGGTCCTAAGTGTGCAGTGTCTTTCGTCATATGTGCCTCAACACCTGAGAGGCAACCAAGGACTACAGTGATCATCTATATTGTTGAGGGAGTCGCTTGGACTACCCCGAACAACCATTCGAAGTGAGGTTTCTCGTGCCTGGTACTGGGGTTTGTGTTAGTCTGTGGCTCCTGAGGGAGCATTGTCAGCCCAAGAGACTTCACATCCTTTAAGATACAAAGGGAGAGAGACAGAGTATAATTTTCATGCTATTCCCCTCCTAGATCTGCCCCCCATGGTATCTTTATATTTTCCTGGTTTCTGTGGATAACCCATGTTGTCTACTCACCCTGAATATTTGGAGCTGGGAACTTCAGGTGAGAGAGAGCATTCAGAGTTTGTTCCTCTGGGTCTGGCTCACCTCATTCAATATGATCTTTCCTAGGTCCATCCATTTACCTTTAAATTTCATGATTTCATTACAGTTGAATAGTATTCCCTAGTGTACAGGTACCACATTGTCATTTTCCATTCATCTGCTGAAGAACATTTAGGTTGTTTCTATTCCCTAACTATTGAGACTAGAGCAGCAATAAACATGGGGGAGCCAGTGTCTATGGAGTAGGATGTCTTCAGGCATGTGCCAAGGAGTGGACTAGCTCAGTCATGGGCAGTCACTGGCAAGCTTAAATCTTTGCCCAAATCCACACCCATCTTCCTTTGATTTCAGGAGACATTTCTGGCATTAAGATCTTCAGACATTGTGCAAAAACTTAAGACTTTGTCTCTGTGATAAAAATCTCTCCTCCGTTGTTGACCCTTTGAATACCACTGTACAAAGTGCTCCTTTTCCCAAACCCAAATATTGCTGATTCTAGTTAACGGTATAGAGTATTCAGTGTAAATTGATAGATGAAAGTCATGTGCTTGATTTTTATTACTAAGAAATTTGTTTTGTTTCCAAAATAACTAATAATTATTCTAGCATTTGAAAATCTTTCTCTTGGTATTTTTTTCTGATTTTCCTATTGGAATATTTATTGATCTTAACACGGTGTGCATACAATACACACACACACACACACACACACACACACACACACACACAGCAGCAGCAGCAGCAGCAGAGAGAGTAGCCTTCCGCCATACACAGTAAGAACTTGTCCTTAGCTGACAGCCTACTTTTTTGTTTGATCTGATGTAAAGATTGTAATTATTAGACTTTGAAATCCACCACACTGGTCTTTATGGCCTTTATTGACTAGTCTGGCAAGCCCTTCCTCATTCCTTAAATTATTGACCTTCCATTTATTTACTTTCCACTTGAACCAATGAGTCTCTCTTGGAATTTTATCTTTCTAGAAAGCTAAGAAGTTGTGCCTCCAGCCATTGTCTACTTGACCTTCACCCCAGGTTGAAATCCACCTCCATGATCCACCGAAGTCTTGTGTGACCAGCCCTTTGGTTTCATTTCCTGTTCTGATCCACTGACTTGTCCGTTTAATGCACAGTTTTCATTATTTCAACAGAAACCATATCTCAATACTTCTACATTACAAGTTAAGTTCTAACTTACGCTGTTTTGACACAAAACTTTCCAGGCCCCACCCCCTGCACTGCTGGAGACCAAACCCGGGGCCTCTCACATGCTAGTTCACAGCTCTACCCAAACCCTGCTCATGTTTTTGTTGCTGTTTTGTTTTGTTTTTCTGAATTCTGCAATCTTTCGATTTGTTTTGTCTAGTTTTCTCCTGTAAGTACACCATTTTGGTTAGAAGTACTCTTATTTTGAAAAGAATCGATACTCACACTGTACAATATAGTATCTCTTCATCCAGGAACACTGTGTGGGCTCATTTATGTGATGATGATGGCATGCATTTACTTATTAGGGGTTCACACGTGTTTGATTTGTTTTAGCTACAGTAAAAATAGTGTATCTGTAGTTTGAGGTCTGAATCTTCTCTGGACCTTGTAACTATGAATATCATTACGTATGTACTAACTTAAAAAGTATAATTTCCAAGCTCAGAGTTTTGCTGCATATAGCTCTATGGAGTATTTTTAAGGTCTTGCTCTGTAAATCTGAAAACTAATTCTGTTTGTGCTCTGTTTTTTTTTTAATTGAAAATCAATTTTTTTTTCATACAATATATTCTGATTACAACTTTCCCTCCTCCAACTCCTCCCAGATCCTCCCTACCTCCCCAATCACTCAAATCTATACTCTTTCTTTCTCTCTCTCATTAGAAAATAAACATGCATATAATAATATTATTATTAATAATAATGATGATGTTGATGATGATGATAAGAGATAAAACCAAACAATCCTGAATAGAACAAAGCAAACAGGGGGAAGGATAATAATAGTAGTAGTAGTAGTAGTAGTAATAATAATAATAATAATAATAATAATAATAATAATATGAGATAAAACCAAACAGTCCTGAATAGGACAAAACAAATGAACAGCAGGAAAAAGATACACATTCACACCATAGAAATCCCATAAAAACACAAAACTGGAATCCATAATATATAAGCAACAGGCCTATAAGGCAGATAAATAAATAAATAAATAAATAAATAAATAAATAAATAAATAAATAAATAAATAAATAACAAATCAAACCAAACAACAACAAAAAAATCCCCCCAAAATACAATTGAGTTAATTTTGTGTTGGCCATCTCTTGCTGGGTGTGGAGCCTACCTGTAAGTGTGGTTTGTATACCCAGTGAAACTCCATTAGAGAAAGATAATTTTTCCTTTGCAAGTAGTTAATCAATTTGCCATATCTTCAAGGTTAAGGATGGAGGCTTGTATCTACTTCCCCTCTCAGCACTGGGACACCATCTGGCTTGGACCTGTGCGGGTCCTGTGCATGCTGCCACAGTTTCTCTGTTCGTCCTGTTGTGTCTAGAAGGCCTTGTTCCCTTGGTGACCTCCATGCCCACTGGCTTCTACAAGGCTTCTTTCTGCCTCTGCTTCTACAGTTCTCTGAGCCATGAGGGGAGAGAATTGATGGAAACATCCCTTTCAAGACTGAGTATTCCAAAATCTCTCACTCTCTGCATACTGTCCAATTATGGGTTTCTTGTTTCTGTTCCCATCTACCGAAGGAAGAACCTTCTTTAATGATGAGTGAGCAAGACACTGGTTTTTGAGGATAGCAGAATGTTGTTATGAGTCCTTTTTTATTGCTGCAATCTTTTAGCAGGACAGCAGTATTTGGTTTTCCCCTAGGTCCATGGCTTATGTAGTCTCCGGTTCTTGGCCACCTGAGCAGTGATGGGTATGGGTTCCTTCACAGAGTAGGTCCTCCTTAAATCCAATCAGAGAGTGGTTGGTTGCTCTCACAACTTTTGTACCACGATTGCTTAGTATATCATGCAGTCAAGTCACCACTGTAGATAGAAGGTTTTACAGTTGAGTTGATATTGACTTTCCTCTTCTGGAGCATGCAGAGCACCTGCCAGAATCATGAACACTAGTCGGTAGGGGGGAAGGCTCTAGGTAGGCATGAGCTCAGCCTTCCCGTGGTCAGTGAGTTATATAGGTATTATCCTCAGCAATAATAGGACTTTACATCAGTTTGTGGAGAGCAACCAATAGCCTTGGCAACAGCGTGAGTTATTTGGGGGTTTCTATGGGGACCCTTTGTCCACAACTCCATTAGCTGTGACCCATTCCTAGCACTGGAGGTTTCAGTTGGTGTCGAGCGAGAGATGTTCGTTTGGGGCTTTGTCTCCCCTGTTATTTGCATTTCTTTCATTTATGTATGTATTTTAATAAGTTTCTATTGTAGTAGGTTTCCATATGACCCTCAAATGGTCCTTAGTCTTAGCTTTCCCTCCCTACAGTCCCTCCTTTACCTTCTCCTTCCCTCTCCCTCCCCATTCAATCTTCCATTCTACCACCCCCCCCCATCCATTCATAACTATCTATTCTATTGCCCCTCCTAGGGAGTATGCTCTGGTTTGTTTGTTTGTTTGTTTGTTTTTCCTTTCAGTACCAACAGTCTTTGTGGGAAATCAGTATTCTCAGCCAATTGTGCAAAAAGCCAGGGGTGGGATGGAGGGGCAGGGCTTTCTAAATCTTTGCTATTTACACTTGGAATCTAAGAGAACTGTGCAGCATCCTCTGCACATCACAACAGATTCAACATCCTCTAGGCAACAGGCACTCCAAACAGTCCTTGGGTATCTGTGCTTTAACACAAACTCCTCAAGGAGGCAGGGCTTTGCTTTGAGATGTTTGAACTCATGCATTCTTGGCCTTTGCACTGATAGCCTGACTATCAGGGCAATGAGTGACTATTTGAAGATATTACCAGCAAGGACAGGGAGTATTGATGGGGAGAGACCAGTGCTCCACCATGGGACCCAGAGTTATGAGGGTTCCTTCCGTATGGTACTGCCTAAGGCTTCTGCTTCCTGCCAGTTCAGGGGATGAAGTACAGAGGCCTGGAGTTCACTTGCTTAGGAAGCAAGAAAAGTGGTCCATTCTGCAGTGGTGAACACAGCCTCTGCAAGCTATCCCCACCTCTTCCACTAATGTTAATTCATCCCAAACATCTTCCAGGACTCAGGAAGGGTAACTCTTAATTCTAATAATAGAACTCATATCTCCAGCCCAGCCCAAGCCTCCTTTCTACACTGCCTTTATGCAAGCTACTGTTTGGTTAGTTGGTTGTTTGCTTGCTTGCTTGTTTGCTTGTTTAAAATAGATTTTTTAAGTCTATATTTCTCCAGTTTCTGCTACTTATGAAACACAATGACCTTCCAAGTGATCGAATGTCAGTGGTGTTTCTCTTGAGTTTTTCATTTGGTGTTTTCATTACATTTGGGGGTTGGGAGAGGATGCAGAGAGTAATAGAAAATTGATCCTTCTTTCTGATTTCTCCAAGTTGTGCTTAGTTGAGCACATCTAATATTTAAATAGGATTCCTTTGACTGCTGAAAAATGCTAATGCTCTGGATGCAATTAATCTCAGAAATCTATGCAGCCACAGAGCAAGATGCCAACTCATTCTGATTACCTCACTCTTTCCTGGCCGGTTAGGAGGCTCTGTGTCACACAATAAGTATGCTGCATGTAGATGTTGAAGGGACGGAGAGGTGGGTTAGCAGATAAGAACACCAGCTGCATTTCTAGAGGACCCAGGTTCAATTCTCAGTACCCACATATGGCAGGTCATAAGTGTCTTTAATTCCAGTCCCCTCTTCTGGCTTCTAGTTTCTGTGGGCATCAGATACACACGTGGTGCACAAAGCATGCATGCAGGCAAAACACTCATACACATTAAATAAAAATATGAAGTAAATAAAATTGCTTAAAAAGAAAGGATATGGTTGGTTGGAGACATTTGTAGAGTTTAGTGAAGGATTTACATTTCAATAAATTGTTTCTTTCTTTGCTTTTTAAATGGAGGGTATGAGATTTTTTTTTCATCCTTGTGGTTCTTAACATATCATGTAGTGCTACATTTTGCACATAGCAAATAACTCATAAATTCAACTGAATAATTCTCAAAACAATAGTGACCCCCAAAAACATCCTGCGTGAAGGATTTCACACATTCAATCATTTTGAATCGCCTCTTTGATTTAGATGAGATACATTTTCTCTGTGTATTCCCATCTTGTAAAATACATTCACAATTATGGTCACTTGTGGATTTTTGGGAGGAAAAGCCTATGGTTTAAAGAGATGTAAATTATAGCAAACAAGACTTGAAGCAGTGAGATTGTTCATTGGTGAAGAACACTCACTGCAGCTACTGGGCTCACACATTTCTACCCTTGTGACATCATATTCTGCAGCTCACTGCAGAGATATTGCCCAACCATTCTAACACCTTGTTTTCTAAGCCTGACCTGCCTCCAAACCATGTCAACCAGTTCATTTCAAACTTTTATGTGTTTATACACCAGGACTTTGCAAGTGCATTTGATATCACCTCTCTTCTGCTCACTGAACTATGATTGGCACTGGGTAGAAACTGCAACAAGGTACCAAAAATGGGATTTTCATTGTCTTTATTTTAACCCTGTGGCTTAAAATAAAATGATGTTTCCAAAATGAGGTACTAAACAACCTGGAAGAAAGGTGGTCAAAACTGGAGTGAGGATAACCAGTCTATCTGCCTGGATAACTAAGAGGCATGTTTGTTGGGACTGAGAGAGTGAATCAAAAGATAAACAATGGGATGGCAAGATGGCTCAATAGGTAATGTGTTTGCCACACAAGGGTGAAGATCTGAGTGCAGATTCCCAGAATCTACATCAAGTCAGCATGGTACACATCTATAATCCCAGCACACCCAGGTGGGAGGTGGAGACAAGAGAATCCTCAGAAGCTCACAGGACATTTAAAATGGTGTATGCAATAGTGAATAGCAAAAACAGTCTCAAGGTGAGAGGTCACCTAAGATTGTCCTCTGACCTTCATGGGCACACTGTGGAATGCACATATCTGCTCCTGCACCCAAATTCATACACATAAACACATGCACATACTACAAACATAGAAAAGGGGGGATTTTCATTAAGTTCATGAGCATCATGTGAAGACTTCCTTTGGAGAGTAGGCACAGCTAAGCTAAGAGTTCAGAAGCCACGGTGCTTTTCCCCCCCTTGCCCTATGCCAAGTGAAGAAGCCTCCGGGCACACTTGATAGTGTTTAGATGTGTTTTCTGGAGCATCAGTAACAAGGGGCACTGATGTAAGACACCCAGAGGAAGGAGAAGGAAAGATACTGGCTATTAGCCCGAGAATGTCAAGCAAAGAAAAAGGAGGCAGCAGCCTGGGCAGAAGCTGCGGGCCCTAGATGGGACAAAGATGTATATGTTTTCCTCTGTGGGTGCTAGAAACAAAACCCAGGTCCTCTGCAGACACAATAAATACTTTTAATTTCTGAGCCATCTTTCCAGTCCCAAGTCACACGGTTCTTATAACACAAAGAGGCAGAAAGGGTTTTGTTATGGGCCAAGGGGAACCATCACCTCTAACTTCTCAAGGTTTTCTGGAATAAGCTGACTAATACAATAGAAAGAAAAGAAAACAATGTCATTAATGTGCAAAAGGACAAAAGTGATAGAACGGAGGGAATCAGAGGAGTGTGACTATTTACCAGCCAAGAAGCACTTAGAGGCACATGCTCTCCTTTTCCTATAGAGAACAGAACTGGAAATGCAGATCTGCCTGTGGGTGTGTGAGCACAAGGGTGTTTCTTTTCAACATCAGTATCATAGAAAGAATTGCCTAACTGGGACTTTCCGATTTCAGTTTCTCTATTTGGCAATATACCAAGAGAGAAACCCAGTATGACCCCAGTATCAGAACCAGCTTTTGGCAAGGCTCAGAGAAACCTTAAACATGCCTATATTTAGACTCTACCTGAATTATTGGTGGGTAATGGCTCTGGGGATGGTCTCTTTGGAATGTTAATGAGCCCAACAGACAAACATCATCCATGATGGACTTCGGTCAAGGGATAGCTGCATTCCTCAGTCCTTGAGGGCCAGCCTGAGGGTATGAAAGCTGTTGTGTCCTTTGATTATCTGGTCTTGGTTCATTAAGCAATAGAAGAGAGCCTTTCTCTTTATACCTAATTTCTATGTGTGCCATAAAACACTATATTTGGGGGTCTTAGTTATCTGAGCCCCAGTTGAATCTACCAGTGTTGTAGAATAATCTTTTTGTACACTGTGAAGATGTGTCACTCTGGTTGGTTTAATAAAGAGCTGAATGGACAATAGCAGCAGGATTTCCAGGCACAGAAGATACTGGGAAGAAGGGGGAGTCTCCAGCAGACACAGAGGGAAAGACATGCAAGAGGAGAGATAAAAGCCCCGAGTCATGTGGCAGCACATAAATTATTACAATGGGTTAATTTAAGTTATAAGAGCTAGATAAAAACAAACCGAAGCTATGGGCCCAGCTTCCATAATTAGTAAGTCTCCATGTCGTTTATTTGGGAGCTGGCTGGTGGGACAGCAAGAAGTCTGACTACAAGAGATTTCATTAAAAGATGGGGAGAAAAGAGACCAACGTAAACATTCTTGGGAAAGGCATCAAAGATTATGAGAGAAAGAACCAAGTTACTCTATGCTGCCCCTCCCCCACAGTCATCCTCCCTAATTGGGCCATCCTTGTTCAGAAATCAGCCATGCCTTCTTCAATCTAGAGCTGCTGATGAACGTGGACAGTGTATGAGGCTGAGAGGGTCGAATGGCCTATTCTTCTGTTGGAGAGTGGGTTTCGAGAGGCCTGGACTATGAGGAGACTCAGGGTCAGCCTACTACTCAATATACTACCTGGATCTCAGTGTCTGACCTGCCTTAACATTTCAGAAGCAAGCCACTCACCTGTTTGCTCTTGGGAGAATGGGAACCTGCTCAATATTTGCTCTGTTTCAATAAAGAAAGCCTATGCTAAGATACTCTTCCAAAACCAGAGGTGTCTCCAGAACGAATATGTGTGCGGCGGCATTCCCCTCCAGCTGGTACATTAAGGAGACAACTAGCATTTCCCCCCCTGGAGCTCGGAGAAGATGTGGACTATATTTTTAAAGGTTTAGTGAGAAACCTAAGCTGTGTGGAATTGTAAACACAATCCTCCCGTTTTCTTTCTTTTTCTCTCGTTTCAATTTCATATACCTCGTGGATTGCATCCATTCTATCTACTAAGGAAAGATGCAAGCTTACTGGCCTCCTCAGCCCTGCATCCCTCCTGATTTTGCTGGACTCTTTTAATTTGAGAGGTGAGGTATGGGAAATGGCAGCACTGCCCAAGTCATTTATAGTAATGCAAAATTTGGCTCCACACACCGATCAATCGTCTCCATCAGACAGAGACACTTAGAAAAAGTCATTATCTAATTGGGAAGATATGCCAAGACGCCAGATTCCCAGTGACCTTAACTGAACATTTCTTATCTCAGAAATCATGGTAATAGCCCCTGAAAGAGCTTCAGACAAGGGTATTTCTTTCATAGAAATAATTGCCTAATTGGGATTTTCCAATTTCAATTTCTCTTTCTGTTTGGCAATCCACCAAGGGAGAGACCCAATATGATGCCTGGCCATTATGTGTCTGAACTAGAGAACCCTTAAGCATCCTTATATTACATCCCACCTGAATTCACTCTCGTCTTGTGACAGAGGCGACTGCTGTCATACCGTTAGGTCTCTGTATTTCTTCCCTACTTTCCATGGGGCAAATGGAGTTACAGTAATCTGTATTAGTATTTCTTTTTAAAATTTACTTATTCATTTTTTTTTGTATTAAAAAACATACATCTGTGCACCACATGCATGTCTGCTGCCTTCAGAGGCCAGAAGAGATGGTCAGATCCCCTGCGATTGGCATCACAGACAAGTGTAAGCAACCACGTGGTTGCTGTTAATCTAATCCAGGTCCTCTGGAAGAGCAGCCAATGCTCTTAAATACAGAGCCACATCTCCAGCCCCAGCTGGAGACCAAGATAAATAAGTTTAAAAGAAGTGGAGAAAGAATATTACTTGCAAAGGCAATGGGATGCTAATTAAGCCCCGTCTAGGCTTGAGTATCTACCTTTTGTTCAATCTGTCAAGACCCTGCCTCAACATCAGACCCTGAGATCCTCTGAGAAACTAAAGTTCCCCCCAGGAATTCTTTTGGGGGACTTGTAAGAAGCTGTCAGCGTTGGGTCTAGAGAGGCGAGCGCCATGGCCCTTCTGAGACACCCCTGTGCCAGGCATTCCCCGGCTGAGGCACAGGGGCCGGTGGAGTCCACTGGGAAGAGGGATTCCGATTTCCACTCTCTGAAATGTCGGTGGCTGGAGTTGAACACACCACTCAAGGAGGCCTCCGAGTACAGAAGCCTAAACTAGGATCCTTTCCATGCACCCCTGCTAGGCTCCACCTTGACTCTACATTGGCTGCCACCCTGCCTGTTAACAATTTCTTCCAATCTCATCTCCAAACCACGGCTGTTCTCTGTCTTCCTCTCTGTTCTCTGTGGGTTCCTGGCACGAGGTGTTTACAGCCTTTCCAACAGCTGTGGCTTCCTTCTGTTCTCTTCACTCACAGCAGAACTCTGATGATCCATCCGTGATGACTGATCTTGACTCTCAACTTGAGATTGGACTGAGAAAAGCCTAGGAGATGGGTAAAGCGCAGCTCCAGCTATGCCAGCGAGGGTGTTTCCAGACATGGTTAGATCATGAGTGTCCCGACAAGGAACGTATCAAACATGATGGTGCCATTGGGGGCTGGTGAACAGTGGGAGCTGAGCCAGAGCTGAAGCAAGTGGATCACAGGAGCCTGGCCGTGGGGGACGGAAGCTTGCCCTGGTACCTTTCTGCTCTTCTGTGGTGCTTGCTCGGTTACCTTGAGTTGAGCAGTTCTGCTCCACCACACCCTCCCACCTCGAGAGCTAAAACCTCGGGAAGTGTGAATCAAATGAAGACCTCCTCCGTTGTGGTGGCTGTCTGAGGTATTTGGGTCACAGCAACACAAATGCAGACTGGCACACTGTCTAAACCACAGCCTTTTCCTGACCACCCCAAGCAATCAGATGCCCTTTCATCAAGAACTAGCGATACCCCCTCTCCAAAGCCCTTTGAAAAGCGAATGGGCCCGGATCCTAGGCTCACCACTGTGCTCACTGGGGGGGGGTTGATGAGCACACACTTGACACACAGTTCTAGGTAACTGAACATTCCCTAGCATGGTCCTGAAACACACTCCAAATTTATTCCCCAAAAAGCTATGTGCCATTCTCTTACTCGAGAGGTTCTTAACTTTTTATGACAGTATCTCTAGATTAAACCTTGACCTCTAATTTAAATAATGTTCAGACATCTCAAGAGATCTATTCAAAAATTGAATGGGAAGTGAGTGGGCAGAAGACTCTAAGGCACAGCCCAAGCTCCCTGGCTAGAATGGTTTTCAGGTTCACTGCCAGACAGGGCCCTGGGCTTCTGCGCCAACGAACTGTAAAAATGTCAACTAGAAAGACCTTTGATAATTTTTGTCTTCATCAAAAATTATGCCTAACAACTGGTGGGCATAGGCCGAATGCTAGCTGTCCCTCGTCGGTTTCTCACATCACCCGATGAAATGCTTTGAGTTAACTGTTATACAGGTAATTGAAATGAGAAAAGAAAGGACAGATTCTGAGCAGTCGGATAGCAGGGCAATGAATGTGAGCACAGTTGATCCTCTTATAGAAAGCTAGTTTGCTTTCTGCAAACTTGTTGACCCCTCTAAGCCATACCCTAGAAGGTGACGCCACCCCCACCCACCCTATTCTAGTCCCCAAACTGAGAATTCTCTTTGAAAACATTGACTGACTTATTACATAGGAAATAGTGTCTCATGGTGGCCATTTTGATTTTTCTTACTTTCAATTCCATTTTCTGGTAGTTTACCTTTATAAACTTTTTAAATTTTATGGGGCATACACTCTGCTAATACATTAAATCCTCTACTTGGGGCGAGTCTAAGTATTTTGTTTTTCAAAAAGGAGAGAAAGAAAGAGAGAGAGGAAGGAAGAAAGAAAGAAAAGAAAGGAAGGTTAGAGAAAGGGAAGCCTTCTCTAACACACCAACCCTTCCCCCTCCTGTGGCTTGTTGCAGAAAAAGGAACAGTTTCCAGGCTCTGAGAAACTGGACAGAAGTTGGCTTCCCTCAACGGAGTGGATGTGCCCTTATCAAGAAGCTGACCAGCACACACAGGTGACAGGAAGCATGTGGTTTGGCATGTGTCAGAACTAGCTTGAGCCTTGCAGGCTGTACAGCGGTTCCTTGTGCCAGCCACAGTATCCTGTCCCTGCCATGAGGAGAACTGCACGCACCTCCGTGAATAAGGAGTTACCAAAGTCCAAAGCCCAAGCTTATTCCACAGAAAGTAGGTCCATGCTCAGGGGCAGAGCATTGGACTCCAGAAACATCCGCTGAGAGCCAAATGCTCCCACCGCCCTTTCACCCTGTTTCAGAGCTCTGCATAAAGCCGGATGACTGGGTGGGTGTTGCTGCAAGCCGCGCAGGAGACCACAGTCTGCCAGCCACCCTAGCCCCTCCCTGTTGCCTTCACTCAACCCTTTCCTGACAAATAGTATCTAATATCTTGTGCAGCACAAAAGAGCAATGCTTTCTGGAAAGATTGTGTCTCTAAAACTGGTGACCGGGCAAGAAAAGAAAAATCAAATGGGCAGCTATTTTAGGCTACACTCGAATGATGAGTGTTAGGATCCTCAGATGCAAACTACCATCTTTTGATCCCTCCGTAAACGAAGTAGCTAGAAGGGAGGAGCAGCAGGCGAGACAGAAGCAGCCTGCCTGCTTGGGTTAGCTTCTTTTCCAGAACCTTCTGCCGGTGCATACCACGGCAAGATGTGCTCTCCGGGGGCTGTGTCTTGAAAGGATGGTGAAGCAGCTGCTCTGTGAAGGAAGTCACACATTCAAAGGGTAGGTCTATCTTTCTGCCCCCCACTGCTCCTGCTAACCACCCCAAAGCAGTGGTTTAAAGCCGCACCGCCTCAGCTGCTCACAGTTCTGGACGTCCGAAGCTTGTAACGAGGGTCTTTGGGTTAGAGCTGACGGGAGCTTCCTCAGTGCATGGTCAGCTGACCAACAATGTGAATTCAACCAGGAACCCCGGTTCCCTCACTGCAGGTAACTCAGTGACCTCAGCACAAGCTCCAGGGACTTGGATGTCGGTGTGGGGTGAATCGGGATGGGGGCCCTGCCTGCCTACCAGAGAAGGACTCCTAGACACTTCAGCCTTCACCCTCATTCTCCACACCACCCTCCAACCCACCCTTAGCCTCACCTTCACACCCGGTCACCATTCACACCCTTCTCACCCTTCACACCCCTTCACCGTCTACACCACCCTCACTCACCCCCACTCTCCACCCCACTCCCAAGTCTCCCCTCCACCCCTGTCCTCCACATTCACATCCTCTACCCCACACTCTTCCTCCATACCACGCTTCTCTTCCAAGGAGACCTGGCTCTTTTGGCTACAACCTCACTGAACATGAAGGCTGCCCAATGGAACCCTCTGCTGAAACGCATCTTCTTTGGGGCATTTCAGGGACGGGGATGAGGATGACTGAGGTCAGCTGACCTCTGCTTCATGAAGCATCACAACCATTACTAATGGTTTGGAATTGGTTTTGTTGTTGTTTGTTTGTTTGTTGTTTGTTTGTTTGTTTTTGTTTTTGGCTTCCTCAGCACAAGGAGATATCAGTGCCCCAAACTTCTGTGTCCCCATACTTGAATATTTATTTTTAATAACTCTCTGGGAAGTTTGCTAAATGTTTCAAGTTTCTAAGGTTTTCATCTGTGAAAGACAGAATTGGGCCCACATGATACCTGCAGTTAGCGACACAATTCTAGAATGGAATGGGCTGGTGAGTGAAGCCCCCCCCCCTCCCCGGCACAGGGGTGCCACTCAGAATAGACTGTGTTTGCCACCAACAGTTCTCACTGAAGCCTGCCCTGGAGGAAGGAGAGCAGACAAATGGCCACCAAACGGCACCGGGGAGCAAGCACACTGCCCAGCCGGCGTCAGTATTTATTGTAGCAAGACTTTCGGGACAAAGGAAGCAGTGTGCAGACTTCCTCACAGACACAATCTTCTTATCACAAAGCAAACTCACCAAAGAGCTCCTGTGTCAGATTCTGAGTCGTGCTGATGATTAAAAAAAAAAGCTCCCTAGGTTAGAGGCTTTAATAGAAGAACAATTTTAGACAATGTTAGCTTTTGCAAAAAATATAATTATATATTTTTATTTGCATAATTTATATACAATTATATGCATATTACATATTTATGCAAGAAATTACACTCAGCGATTTGCAAGACTCTAATAGCTTTGGGGCTACGTGGTAGCTTGCGATCGTTCTTCCAGACTGCTCATTTCTCCCTGTACAAGGTTTATTATGTTCATACCTGTTGCCACGTGACTTACCACGCCCTCCTGCCGAAGCTGTTTTTTTCTGGTCATTAGCCTAGGGGTTGGCCCAGAACTTGCTTTTTTATCAATGGAATGAAAACAGATGGTGTCTGCTGTCTTACCAAATGCCCCCCGAGCTATCGCTGCAGGGTTCAGTCATGGCTTGCTTTGTTCCTCTTGTAGAAATACAAGTCCTGGATGGTAAGGAATCAGCTTTTCTTGTTGTAAGGCCCTGAGTCACCCATTGCTGCTGCAGCCTAGACAAACCAAAATCTAAGAACAGTGGATTAGATGAGAAACAAAAGCCCTTCTGGTCTCGTGGCAGCCTGAGGGTTAGAAAGTAATAACCTGGGGTTTGGGGTAAAAGTGGGAAAGTATAGGGTGGATTGCTTTTGTGTTGTTGTTTAAGATACACTATTACCATGTAGCTCAAGCTGGCCTGGAACTCAGTATGTAACTCAGGCTGTCCCCTAACTTGTAGCAATCCTCCTGCCTCAGCCTCCCTAGTGCTAGAACTCCAGGTATGAACCACCACTGCCAGCATTTTTTTTAAATCTCTCTCTCTCCCTCCTCCTCCCTCCCTCTCTCTCTTTCTTTATTTCAGAAAACTGAATCAAACAGTAGTAACATGTATGGAGGCTTTATATAAGGAAAAGGTGAATTTTTAGGAGACATATTTTAAACAGAGTTGAGAGTTCTGGTATGTGATAGATATTTCTGTCCCAAATGCCTTTATTTCACTTCACTCTAAAATAGGAATCTAGCTGAGCACTGAATTCTAGGCTGGTGGCTTTTCCGTTTCATCACTTTGACATGGAGGTCCTGGAACTGGCCCTCCGTCCAGCAAATGTCCCTCTGTTGGCAGCCCGTGCGTCTTACCACGGCAGCTCCTGTCTCTTTGTCTTTGATGTTACAGCGGGGCATGTCTGGCGTGAAGTTGGAGTTACTAAGCTTGGGAATTCAGTACAAATCCTCAAACTGAAGCTGTGCACTATTCTTTTCTAGAAACGTCTCAGCCATTGGCTCTCCTTGGTTTTCTGTATGTTCTAGAACTCCTGTTGTGATGTGAAGCCTCTTTGAGCTTCTGTTTTCTCCCCTTTCCACCCATTTGTCTTGGTGGACCACACTCGAGGATTTCCTCACATTTGCCTCCCTGTTTCCCAGCTGTGTCTAAGATGGCAATTATCCCACACAGTCAATTTTTAGAGTGGCCCTTTGGATTTTGTTTGATTCTTGTTGACTTTGTTTTTCACGTCATCTGTTCTCTTGTTATTATTTATAATCCTATTAAGCTAACCGCCATAAATGTGCTCATTCCGGAGCTTCGGTTGTCTTGGTTTTCACAGTCTCCTCAAGCTAATCTTCTCTGTTGACTCTTTCTTGGGGATGACTTCCTCTTTGTTCTATTCATTTCTTTTAGTTGTAATTGTTTTGGATAGACAATGCTTTTTCCCAGGATAACCCCAGGAGCCCTGGGTTCTGAAAAACTTTCCATTTGCTCTGGTGAGAACAGTAGTGTCTTCAATGGCTCTGGGTAAAAGTCTCTGCTTTATTCCTTGGCTTGAGTTTCCTAGTCTTTGTAAATAAGATACATTCAGACACCATGTACGAGGTTTGTATTTGCATGGGTGATTTTTCCCATGTGTTCATAAATATGATAATGTCTCTCCCAACTTCCTCAAGCAAGTGGACATTTTTTTTTCTTTTTTCTTTTTCTTTTTGGTTTTTTGAGACAGTGTTTCTCTGTGTAGTTTTGGTGTCTGTTCCTGCATCTCACTCTGTAGACCTGACTGGCCTCGAACTCACAGAGATCCACCTGCCACTGCCTCCCAAGTGCTGGGATTAAAGGCGTGCGCCACCACTGCCCGGCTAGAAAGTGGACATATTTTTAAAATATGTGTCAGCCCTCCACCCCAGATTTCCTATCTTAATGTAAAATTCAGATAAAGATCTGAGGTGTAAAATGCTGTTATTCCATGAGCTTCACCTCCATCCTCCAGGCACCTCCTTCACTGTTCTAAAGTTTGATTAGAGCCAAAGACTTAAACTATAATTCCTGGTCTTTAGTGCCTCAGAAATGCCATGAGGTACAAGGTACTCCAATTAAATTCAGTTTGTCACTCACCATAGGAAAAACGGGGAAGCAGGACAGGGACTAGCATCCCTGAGGTGATTTTATGTGTCAGCATGGCTAACCTGGATCAAGTTTTCCAGAATAGTTCTAGTCAGGGTTTGCCTGTAGGAGAAGTTTCCATGAACACTGTTGGAGGTCAGACCCTGGGCAGCCAGAGCTACATAGTGAGATCCTGTCTCAGAAAACAACAACAACAACAACAACATCAAAACAAGCAAGCAAGCAAAAGATCACACCGAACTTTCTCCCTCTGAAGTTTAATTGCTAGATATTTGACATCTCAGTCAGTTGCTTCAACATGGTGGTGAGGGGTGGATTTGGAGGGGGCTGCCTCCCCAGCTCTTTACTGAGGTAGGTGATCTTTGACTCTCTCCCTGCTCCTTGAGTGGACTGATTCCTCTGTGGCCCGCTGGGCCTGTTTTTATGTGGCAACCAGTGTTACCAGCGCCTCCCCTTCATTTCAGCCATGGACTAATATTAGTACCTTTGGTGGCTTTGTCTTTGTAAAGATGGAGCTGCCCTCCCCCCCCAGCCCCACCCCTATCCCCCACGCCGCTCCCACCCCCACCCCAGACACTGGTGTTAGGGTTGCTTTTCCTGTAGCTCTGTTGTTCTGAGAGCCACTTAGCTCAGGTCCATATCTGACCTCCCCAATGGACGACTCTTCTTCCAGCTGTAAAATTCCAGGGTTGCAGCAGTTTGCAAAAGATCAGCAAAAGGCCACCCGCTAAGCCTTGCAATGAACGTTTAGGAACATCCAAGACAAGGCTGTGTCACTAGTGCCCTCTGCTGGACATATCCGATGTTTACAGGAGTCAACAATGGGGAAATAAATGACAGAAACCACACTTGGAAGCTGACTAGGGTTCAATTGAGGATTGCTAGGGGTAGCTGCTGCTCTCCAGGCTTCAGACATTTGACCCTCAAAAGATCCATATGTGTAGATGGTTGCTACCACCAGCCGAAATCAGGCTACTGAGGAACCAGAGGCCTAAGGGACTTGCCCACAGTCATAGGTCTGAGGCCACTGAGTGAGCCTGAACTCAGCCATGGAGATTTGGAGCATAGAATCACTCTGCTGTTTTATTAAGGGTAATACTTTTTAAAAGATGTTTAAAGTGAAATTATCTGACCAGCATGTCCCGATAATGGTTCACCATCAAGAGACAGCTTCAGGGACTGGGAGCTGGCTCACTTGATAAAGAGGACCTGAGTTCAGGTCCCCAGACACCCACTTAGAAAGCCACATGTCTGTGACCCCAGCCCTAGGGAGGCACCAGGAGGAGGATCCCTGAAGCTTGCTCACCAGTCAGCCTAACCAAACCAGTGAGGACCAGATTCAGTGAGAGACCCTGTCACAAACTATAAAGTGAAAAGTGATACAGAATGACTCCTGAAGTCATGTCACCCTCTGGCCTCCATGCACACACATGTGCTAACACACACACACACACACACACACACACACACACACACACACACACACACACTCAGTGTAGCTCCACATGATGTCAAGATTATAAGTATGTGCCAGGGAGGGGCTCTGGGATGCAAGAAGTTTGAGACATGCTCGACTAAAAATAATTTACTAAGCCGGGCTGTGATGACTCACACCTTTAATCCCAGCACTCAGGAGGCAGAGGCAGGTGGATCTCTGTGAGTTCGAGGCCAGCCTGGGCTACAGAGTGAGATCCAGGACAGGCATCAAAACTACACAGAGAAACCCTATCTCAAAACACCAAAAAAAAAAAAAAAAAAAAAAAAAAAAAAAAAAAAAAAAAAAAAAAAAAAAGAAAGAAAGAAAGAAAGAAAGAAAGAAAAGAAGAGTATGGAAATAAGCAGGAAGCCATTGACCTGAGGCTGTCTTCATATTTTGAGTTCTACATAACAATCTGCAGCCTCAATATGCAAACATCCTAAATGTAAATTATGAATTACATATAATTAGTAGGTCAGCCAATCATAAACTGCAAGCCTCAGCCAATCACAGAAAGTCCCCAGATGAAACCATGCTTAAATCAGGCAAACATGGAGTCACATCCAACCAGGCCATTTCTCGCCTTTGAGGCCGGCTGCTCATGCTGCCCAGCGGCATGCTGAACCAGTTCAGGCTCCGAGGGCTGCCTGAGGCATGAACTGCTGGACACGTTTATTCTCCTAGAAGTTTTAATGGACCTGTATTACCCAAAGCGACTGGCCGAGGGCTTCTCCCTGCACCTGCTGTATAGCACACTAATAATTTCGAATCAGAGCATCTGCTGTGGGAGCATTGAACAGCACCCCTGTTAGATACCAGCAGCAGCCTCCTCCGTGGTTAAAAACCCTGCCTTACACCATGGAGCTCAGCTCTTCGGGAGCCAACTGACAGGCAGATGTGTGTCACAGGGGACTCACATCTGCAGACTGATCGTGCCTTCCTCCTCTAGGTGAGGAAATAGTCCCATGACACAACAGCCCTGAGTGACGCAAGCCATGCTTTCCAAATCACCTCTGGCCTTCGACCTTTGGCCCTGCCCTAGCTGCTTTTGCAACATGGAGGCTGGAGGTGGGAAGAGCTCTGCAGACAGTCAGCTCCACAAAGCCTGTCTTTAGTCAGCGACGTTCTTCACAGATAATCAGATGCATCCTTTCTTTCTCTGTCTCTCCGCCACTCCCACTGAAGACACCTTGGCACCCATTAAAGACACTGGCACACACGGGGAGCTCAGAGGACAGCCCGTGGGAGTTGAATCTCTCCTCGCATGGGGGCCTTAGAGGTCATACTGAGGTCGTTGGGATTGGCGCTCTCTCTTTGGCTGTCAGGGGAGATTGAGACTGAGGTGAGGAGGATGGGGCCATCAAGGCAGGAGAAAAAGCAACTACTGTAGAGACTCTTTCCCAATTGCTCGCACTTCGAGGACACAATGGGCAACTTTAAAGACATGCTATTTCTCTTGGTCTCTCTGTTAGTTAACTTTCTGTCACTGTTTAAAACAAACAAACAAACAAAAACACCTGGGTTAAGTCACTGTAAAAGAGAAAGGTTGCAGCCGGGCGGTGGTGGCACACGTCTTTAATCCCAGCACTCAGGAGGCACAGCCAGGCATTTAGTGAGTTCAAGGCCAGCCTGGTCTACAGAACGAGATCCAGGAAAGGCACCAAAACTACACAGAGATACCCTGTCTTGGAAAACCGGAAGAGAGAGAGAGAGAGAAGGTGGCTTTGGGTCATAGCTTGTGACTTCAGCCCACAATTCATCAGTCATTTGGGGACTTGGAGAGAAGCAATACATCATGGTGACAGAGGCATATGGTCCCAGTAGTCAGGAAGCAAAGAGGGAGGGAGAGACAGATAGAAGACAGAGAGAGAGAGAGAGAGAGAGAGAGAGAGAGAGAGAGAGAGAGAGAGAGAGAGAGAGTTGACTGCCTTCAAGGGAGAGCTCCGAATGATACAATTCCCTTTTATAAGTACCTGCTGCCTGGCAACTCTCTACCGCCTCTCAGCAGTACCACAGGCTGGCAATCAAGCCTTTAGCACATAGGCTTTGGGAGACATTTAAGATCCAAATCATGACACTCTCCCAAGGGTTTCGAATTGCTTTCAGAGCGAGCAGTTGATTACAGAAAAACCACATACAACAATATTTGTAGAATGTTAACTTTCTGCTGATACTAACTAGCCTTTAATAGCAGGCCTTCAAATTTTGGAAAGAGGAGGTTTAAAGATCATATTTGGGGTGCTTTTCCTCTGTGCCTCAGATCTTTATAACATGCAGGGACTCGTGGCTCTCTGGTAGGAAAGTGGGGGCTGAAGGTTTTTGGCCCCATTCTCCACACTGAAAAGTCATGGTCAAATATATAACCTGTACAGAACGGCCCCAAACAAAGAAGAAAAGATGGCACCGGCCACTGTCATTGGAGTGTCGGAGGGTTCCAGGAAGAGGGGCTGACGGGAATGATTTTCACAGGCTGCGTGGAAGTACCTCAGAATGGTAACCACCAGCACACCTGTCCCGTGCACGAAGGCTGCCCCGAAAGGAACTTGCCACTGGGGAAAAGATGGGTACCTGAGCCCCCCACAACCATCCCAGGCTCCCTCTCTGAGTCTGCTTGCTTCTCTCTTGTACACTTCATAGGCTCCTGGGCAGCTGTGCAAAGAAGCAGTGGCCATCAGAAGTCAGGCACTCAGCGAGTTCAAAGGCTTCATACTCCTTCTCAGCATCATACTAGAAAAAGACCCCAATATTACTGTTAGAGGACCCCCAGCCCCATTTACAGGAATGGTATTTTCTTCTGAGTCACCACAGTTTATCAATTTAGACACCGCAGGTCAATGCCTGCTGCATTAGCGTGAGGATCCAACTACAGATCCCCAGCACACACGTATGAGGTGTGCACAAAAGTGTGTACCTCTAATCCCAGCACTGGAAAGGATCCCTTGGTCTTGCTGGCCAGCCAGTCTAGTTAATTATCAAGCTCCAGGCTCTATGGCAGAGCCTGTCTCCAAAAACAAGATAGAAAGAACACAGGAAGATACCTGATGTCAACCTCTGGCCTCTACATGCACACACATGTGTGTCGAAACACAACTGCATACACAGGCATACATTACACACAGAGAGACACACAGGCGTAGACTACATGTAGAGACACACACAAATTAATTGTGTCCAGTAAGAGGAGACATGGGAGAGTGAGTGTGGTCCCATTGTGTGTACCCATGTATCCTAGTATGACCAGTGTCAGAGGTGGGGGTCAGGGACCACGGCAGAAGAAGCCGGGGATGCTGACATGCTAAGCGCCTGCCCCCATGGCCGACTTCTTCCATCTAGAGCTCGCCTCTTGCAGGTGCAGTGGCTGTCTATCAGCACCACCAGCTAGCTGGCTACCAAGTGGTCAAGCTCTGTGCCTACAGGAGCGCTTCACTTCCAAACCGTAACAGAGGTGATTTGCCCAGGGCCTTCAGAGGTCAGGCGATGCACCCTAGTGTCACAGTCCTGGAGTCCGTAACGGGCAAAGAGAACAGGAAAAGGGCTCAGATCCAGTAACTGGCGGCGGCTGTCAACCTTCCCCCCAAAGGCCTCTTTAGGTGCCTGGCAATAGTACTTGCTCAATAAACTTCATTAATTCCTTCTTCATGTTAAAATGTACTTCAGGTGAGTGGGACTGGGGACCAGAAAGTGATAAATAGGGACAGGGTGACAAAAGGGACACTTTCCTCAGTGAACGGCTGGAAGCTCTCTGAGGTCCCGGAATAGGGCAGGGAAGTTACTGGGTGGAAGACTGTTTGGTAAGGTTGGTGATTGAATGAATGCACCGTCCCCGCACCCCCCCCCCACCGTTGTTTTAGCATCTCTGGGCCCCAGCTTCCTGTTCCGGCTGAAGAGAACATTGTAGACACATCCACAGGCGTTTAGGATGTTAGTCCCTGCCCTTAGGTCTACGTCTGTGTGCCTGCTTAACATCAGTCAGCCGGACACTGCCCACGGACTGCTGCTCATTCACCAGCCTTATTGAGGTCATCGCCAGAGTGGGAGAAGGGCAGAGAATCGCTGTTTCATTGTCAAAAAAAAGAGAAAGAAAGAAAGAAAGAAAGAAAGAAAGAAAGAAAGAAAGAAAGAAAGAAAGAAAGAAAGAAAGAAAAGAAAAGAAAATTGAGGACCTGTGTTAACAAGTAATTTCTCAACTGGCTTGAAAGGGGAAATCATAGTTCCCTTTTCTTATTCCACCAGCAGCCAACAGAGTTCTTTTCTGAATGGTGCTGCGGCATGCAGACACAAACAGAAACGGGAACTCGGCATGCAGAGGAGACAGTGGTCCTGCGTCCTCAAGTGTGTGGGCAGCTCTCCTAGCTGGGGAGGGGTGCAGGATGCCCTGGCTCCTGCACTTCGTCATGCCTCCCCGTGTGCCTCCCGTCTCCTCTCATCCCTAGGTCTCTCCATCCTACCTCATCCCACGCGTTTCCTGCTGCTGTGGCCTGCAGGTCTGGCCTTGTGAACCAGCGATCAGGCTTTTCCTGGGGTCCAGAAAGCTGAGGCCTTTGCTATGGCCTTTCTCCTGCTAACCCCCTCCTCACAGGTGAGAGACAAAGGGTATGGGGCCACGTTCGCCCACGGCTCCACGCCTCTTTAGAAAGATGCTATGGGTACCTGGGAACCCAGAATTCCCTGGAATATGGTTCCAAGCCTCCCTCTAAAGCTGTTCGAGACATTCCCCCTGGTCTAGTCTCCTCAAGGCAAGCTGTGCTGCCTCCCTGAGTCCCAAGGGGGACTGTGAGATAGAGCCAGTGTGCAAGGAGAGGGAGCTAGTGTCGGCCCAGGGCAAGCTGTGCCTGGGCCATCGTTCCGGAGCAGAGCAGGGAGTTTGAGACCCGAAGCCGCTCTCCCGGGTGCCAATGAAGGTATGTTCATAAAGTAAGAGGAGAATACTTCAATTTTAGACCTACAGTCTGTGGGCCCATGTTTGTTCTTTTTATTTATTTATTTATTTAAAGAAATATATTTATGGGGGCTGGAGAGATGGCTCAGCACTTAGGAACGCTTGCTGCTCTTAAAGAGCCTGGGTTCGGTTCCCAGCACCCATATAGTGACTCACAACCATCCTTTAACTTCAATTCCAGAGGATCTGATGCACCAGACGTGCACACGGTACACACATACATGCAAGCAAGGCAGCCTGCCTCCACCTTCCCGGTGAGGAGACTGTAAGCAGTTTAGCAACTAACATCACTTTTAAAAACACTGTTGACCTTTGATTTGTCTTTTTGCTGAGTTCTAGGGGGTCCCTTCAGCTTTACACTAAAATGAAATGTCTCATTTACCCGGCCCTGGTTCTTCCTGCCTCTCCAAGGGTCCCCTCCGCTCCCTTTCTTAGCCCTACTGTATGTAGGCCTTCCTCATGTCAGCTGGTGTCCTCAGTCCGCCCGGCACGCAGCCCCTTCTCTGTCTTCCCGGAGCAAAGGCCAAGCTGTGTCCCTCAGAGGCCGTCATCTCATTGTGCCGTGTGGAGTGCAAACACGCCCATCACGTCATCGTTCTGTGTGGCATGCCAACACCTCTCTGCCACCGCATGGCCTGCGTGGGCTCCCCTTGGCAGTCCCACTAATTCCTTCCACTCCCCCCACCCCACCCCATCCCCCGCCCCCCGTGTCCTTTGGCAAAGCAGACTGCTGTTCCCACCTCAAGGCATCTGGGCTGTCGGCCCTCTCATGGGGCCTCCTCTCTTCACACCTCTCCAATATGGAGTCTGATTAGCCTCCGGGGATCACCCTCCACTTACAAGTGGGAGCCGTCGCTCCAGCAGCATTTTTGACAGCGCCTCGGTGTTAGACCTGTCTGCAGATCTCTCAGCCCTGTCCCCCCCCCCCCCCCCCCCCGTCAGCTCACCAGAAAACCCCAAGTGCTCTATGGCAGAGCCTGTACTTTGCTATCACCAGGATTGGACAGCAGCTTAATGCCAGCGCCGGCCTCTCCAGCCATTCCCTAGTCCCCCATAGACATCTGGTTCACTCCGCAGCCTCGGCCTCAGATCTGTCCTCACAGGGAATGCTCTCTCTCTCTCTCTCTCTCTCTCTCTCTCTCTCTCTCTCTCTCTCTCTCTCTCTCTCTCTCTATTTGTTGGCTATACCAGTGATGATGCCTCAGACTTGATTGGAAACAGCGTTCTCTTCTAGACTGGCTTATTTCCCAGGGTCACACAGAACAAACTCCTCGTCGGTCTCTCTAACCTGCATCCGCTCGTGGACTTCCGGGCTCAAGAATCATGAACCAACTAAACGTATTTTATGTATAAAGTATGCAGCCACTGGTACTCTCTCACAGCGACAGAAAGCAAGCTAACACATTCAGGAGGAGGTGGCCTCACGGTCCCATACCAGTCTGACCTCAGCCCTGTGTGGACCACAGAGAAGGGAAGACTTGTTTGAATGTTAGATGTGATTTCTTCCATCTGACAATTAATATGGACCCATAGATCTTCAACGTAAGGTAATATAGTTTCACCTTGCTTCAAACCACTCTTTTCCAAATTGAAGGCTAGCCCTGACAGCTGTAGGGCAAGCAGCTGGCCCCAGTGCTTAAGAGGAAAGAAAATAAGAGAAACAGTGTTCCACACCACTGCTCTGTGCTCTGGGTCTTGTCTGTGGCTAGTGTGAGTCTTTGGCCATCTTTTCCTTTCAGAGTTTATTTGCTATGACTTGACAGCTGAGTGTCGGGTGTACACCACTGGACAGGGCCTCTCCCATGCCTGGAAGTGTGGCTATTTTTCCACAGATGCCACTTGCCCATCACTGAACCCTCAGGACCACCTCAAATAGCAGATGTATCCACTCGCCAATGCTGCCGTGACAGCCACAAACTTGGTAGTTTAAAACAATAGGATGTTATTCTCTCATGGTTATGGATTCCAGAAAGTAGTAGTGAGCTGTACTGTCCACTGCGGGTCCTTCCAATGGCTTGGGGGCTTCATCCCATGTCTCTTCCAGCTTCTGGTGACCGCTCACGAACCTCGGCTTGCAGGTGCATCATTTCAACCACTGCCTTTGCCCTTTTGTGTCTACACAGCTCTGTCGACATTTCCTCCCTCTTCTAAGGATATCAGCCATTGGGTCAAAGTTCATCTTCACCCTGCTCTAACCTGACTGATTACATCTGCAAAGACCTTAGTTCCAAATACATCATCAGTGTCTAGAGTTTAGACTCCTTCATATTTGGGGGACCCAAAGCAACCCACAGTAGTAGATATTGTTCCAATCCTTCTACTGTAAATCGTAAACTGAGATTCAAGGTAACTTACCCAGAGATTAATAACATACATGGTACCTAATTATCGGCTTACGTCTAATTATTACTTACTGTGCCTTGCCTGTGATAGGACCCCTGCTGGGTGCTTCCTTCTTAAGCCTAATCCTCATGGAATCTCCATGCCTACCCAGGTCACTCAGCTAGAAGCAGCAGGTGCGGGACTCCATGTAAAGTCCTGGCCAAGTCACACAGCAGAATGTCTCAGGGAAGGCCCACCCTCCTCACTCCACATCTGTTGCCTCAAGGTGGCACCGTTCTTTGCCTGCATGTGAGAATCATGACTGTAAGTGACTAGAATTGTTACTGGAATTGTCCAAGTGCCAGAAGTCAGTACAAACTGGATGCCTCTCGGTGGGTGATGGTCTGATGGGAAACGTAAGTGTTTCTCTTCCTTCCAGCAAGTCAAGCTGAGGAAGAAGCACCCAGTGAGTAAACATCATTAAACACCCAAGCCACAGTTCATGACATCCCTGTAGGGGGTGCCAGGAGACTAGGATCACTTCTCCATTCTAATTGCTGCCTCACTGGGCGAGACCCTAAGCTAGCATGCTGAGGAGGAACCAAGAGCTTGGAATTGCTACAGATGAGTGATTGACATGATCTCATTCTTCTTCAAAGTGAGAAATGAAAGGGAACATTTCCTGGGAATGATGTTCTTCCTCAGTATCACCCATGACATCACATGGGGAGACGGCTCAGACAGTAAGGCACCACCCTGGCCAGCACAGGGGCCCAGAGTCCATCCCCACATGGAAATGCCAGGTTGGTGGTGAGCGGTTGTAATTCCAGATCTGGGAAGGTGGAGACAAGAGGGTCCCTGGAACTTGCTTCCAAGCCAATGAGAGACTCTGCTCAAAGGAGGTGGATGATGCTTGTGAGATTACACCCACGCTGTTCTCTGGCCTCCACAAGCACCTTCACATAAAGGCACATACATCTGCATGCATGTGTGCACACATACTCACACACAGACACACTAAGAAAATGTGTGGGACAGTAAGGTGTCTCAGCAAGTTAAAGCTCTTGCTGACAAGCCTGAGGACCCGAGTTCGATCTCTTGGATCCATTTGACAGAGGGAGGGAGCTGACTCTTGCAAACTATTCACTGACAAACACTTGTGCTCACATACCCATGAACACACATGAACACACACACACACACACACACACACACACACACACACACACCAAGTGTAAATAAATGTAATTTAAAATTTTAAAGCTGTGTAAATACCCATACATGCCAGTCTTACAAACACAGTGGCTCTGAGCCCAGAACCTACATGTAATGGCTGATACCCAGTAGGTCCCTCAGCTCAACACAGGGGAATAATGAAGGAACACTTTACCTCATGCCACAAATACCAACCCCATCTCTATCACCCATTGCCTGTGAGAGTCCAGGCAAGTTATATCTCTCCTCTGAGCCTCAATTTCCTTACCTGTAAAATGGGGGGTCTCAGCATTCACCTTAAAACATTGTTGAGTGAGGAAACCACACATGCCTCTCTCACCCTTGACTACAAGGAGAGAATGTAAGCTACGGACAAGTTTGGAGTTTAATCTTATGTCTCCTGTGCACCCATATTTCTACTTAAAGGGGACCTTGCTTAAATACAAGTGTGAGCAGAGCCCTCCCAGAACCATAAAAGAGAAAACAGCTGGCAGAATGTCCAGACATGGGGGGACACTCTGTGTTTCAGTCTGCTCAGTATCATCTCACTGAAAGTCAATCTCCTTTCCCTACTCCTGGCACAGATGGTGGGGGACACTGGTGGGTGGGGCTGGGGACACCTGTGGCACTTTGCTGCCCGCCTTGGCTGTTTGAGAAGCTCAGTGTGGAGCACATGAGTGCTAGGCAATATGATACCCAAGTACTATTGAGAACCAGCCTGAAGATACTCTAGGAAGGGACCTGGCACTCAGTCTCCTCAAGTAGGAGAAGGAATGCAGGAGAGAGAAGGGAAAACCAGGCTTGCCCATTCCAGGAAAGTGTGTGACTCTGAGAAGTATTAGGAAAAGAATCTCACCGGTTTCTTGACCCACGGAACTTGGTCATTAGTGTGTACGTGCAAAGTGCCCCAGGTTCATGTGTTGGAACACTTGGTCCTTACCTTGGAGGTTTGGGACCTTTGGAGACAGTGTGGCCGGCAAAGGTGTGTCACTGGGGTGAGCCTCTGGGGGTCTACCCTTGCCTTGGCTCTAGGCTAGCTCTCTGCTTCCTGCCTGCTTCATGTGATGGAGTCTGTGCCATGTGCTCCTCTGTGACATCTGCTGTCCCTCCCCTGCCCTAAAAGACTGAAACCACTAGGGACGATTGTTTTCTCCCTTCCATTGGCTCTGCGGGTATTTTTTCACAGGTGAGAAAAGTCACTCCCCTGCATCTTAGTAGATGTCACGATTTTAAGGTTGTGACTGAGAGCAGTCTGTGTGCTAAGAATGCTTTTTTTTTTTTTTTTTTTTTTTTTGCTAGGTGTAGTGGCATATACCTCTAGTCCCAGCACTCAGGACATAGAGATGGGAGGCAAGTTCAAAGGCCACCAAGGCTTCATAGGAAGACCCTGTCTCACAAAACAAAAACCAAACAAATGAAAAAGAATATTTTATCCAAATTTACTTGCTTTTAAAATTTCATTCTCGCTGGGTGTGGTGGCACACGTCTTTAATCCCAGCACTTGGGAGGCAGAGGCAGGCGGATCTCTGTGAGTTCGAGGCCAGCCTGGTCTACAGAGAGATCCAGGACAGGCTTCAAAACTACACAGAGAAACCCTGTCTCAAAAAAAAAAATTTCATCCTCTTTCAGATTTAAAAAAAAAAAAAGTCCAGGTGCATGTGACCTAGGCTGGCCTCTGATTTTTTGTTAGCATAGAAAGTCCTAATCTTTGCCTCTACTCCCTAAATGCTGGGATTACAGGTGCATGCCACCATGTTCAGCTTTCAGATTCTCTGTGTTCTGTTCTTTTTATACCCATGAAGTTTGACCATGAAGGGCTAGAATGGAGTTATTCCCTTTGGCTCCCTTGACGTAGCATGGACTTTCAAGCAGGAACAGAGCCTGCAAAGGGGCTGAATGTACGCGCGCGCCTGAAACAGTGCCACCTAGAGGCAACTTCTCCAAATGACAGCTCACCGGGACCTAGGTGGGTGGTTGAAACAGTCATCTAGAAATGAACAGGAGGGCAGAGTGGGCGTGCATTCCACACAAACCGTGGAATAAATAAAACAGGAGACTGACACAATCACGAACTAACATTCCAGAGGAGTCTTTTTCTTGAAGGAACAAAAGCTTGGCCAAACAGAATTCTCATTACACTCTGTTCCCTTAAACTGCGCCAATCCATTCCACAAGCAACTTTGAAGGAAGAGGAACCAGTGCTTCGCCTTGTCAGTTACAGTTCCTAAAAAAATACTACTGTGTTTAGCTAAAAACAGCTGTCCCGCTACAACTTAAATGTAAAAAGAATTCTTTAAAGACAGCCAGTAGCAGCAAAAAGAAAAAAAAAAAGTCAAACATTTGTAAACAAAATCTTAGCAAGAAACTTAACGCCTAGTAACAAAACTTCCATACTCCTTGAGAACATTAAATATATACAAGAGAGGGGAATTTGAGTCATCTTTTTCTTACTATAAAAATACTTAGTATCTGAAACAATGTTACTAGGAGCAGACACAATTGACACAGTTTGGTATCATCATAAAGTGCTTCGAACAAACAAAAGCTCCGGGGCCATCATGTCCCTGCAGAGGGCAACCTCTCCAAATGTTGTCTCCGGGCTGTGATCCTGGCACAGCGGGGGCATCTCGAAGACTGGAAACACTCTTTGTGAAAGCAAGCCCTGCACCCTGCAAGCAAGAGGACCAGTCGTCAGCAAATGGGCTTCCTAATTTCTCACATACGTACATATGGATGCTTATTCCCATGGGGTGGGGGTGGGGGAGAGAAGGGGGGTCCCGAACATAGGGTCTTACAGAAAACAAAACAAAACAAAAACCAACCATGTCCAAACTCTCAGAACTACCAGTTACTCAACTGCTCTTGACCATGAGGCTCAGAAGCCTGGTGGATGTGGTTGATGCCACACACCTCCAGATCAGCCCGGGCACTAGGGGCAGCTCCCCAAGTCTTAACTTGGTGGCCGATGGCTCTTGTGAGGTGACATTGATTCTCTTGAAATGTCTCTAAAGGGACAGAGCTGCCTCATTCAAAGTCAAGCTCTTTTCTTAGCAGCGGCCTGTATTGAGTGATGAGTTGCTGTGGAGTTTGAAGACCCGGTCACCTCTGTGAGTTGGAACAATGCTGAAATGCTACCTCCTCTGCTACCCAGAGTTCCATGAGATGGCCCAGGGCTTCTTGTAGCCCAGCACTATTCAATATTGCCCATGTCCAGGTCTGCTGCTTTCACAGCCCCATGGGCCTGGAAATCCCAGGTTCAGTTCTTTTTTCTGGGGACCCCGTCCTACAAGACTAGAGAACCCCAAAAAGAGACCATGTTCACATAAAAGATGAAGGCAGGGTTCCCCACCAAAATCCCTCCCATGCAACAGAATTTAGAGAGCATGGGTTACCTGAACAGCCCATCTGTAAAGAGACAAATAATTGGACCTAGTTTGTAGCTCAGGTCAAGTATTTGCCACATAAACATGAGGACCTGAGTTCAATCCCCCAGAGCCCACCTACAAAGTTGGTTGTGGTGGCACATGTCTGAAACACAGTGTTGAGAGAACAGAGACAGGAGGATTACAGGGACTATGGGCCAGCCTAGCATAATTGGGGAGTTCTAGGCTAGTAGTAGACCCTGTCTCAAAAATAAAGATGGATTGTGCCTGAAAAATGACACCCAAGGCTGGCTTCTGGCCTCCACACACATGCACATACACTGGCCCACATACATGAATGCACACACACACACACACACACACACACACACACACACACACAGTCACACAGTCACACAAAAGCCAGTAGCAAATGTTTTAGGCCTTGAGAGCCATTTGGTCTCTGTGCTGGTTTGAACAGGTATGGCTCCCATAGACTCATGAGTCTGAATGCTTGGCCCATAGGGAGTGGCCCTATTAGGAGGCATAGGCTTATCAGAATAGTAGGCTTGCTGGAGGAAGCGTGTCACTGTGGGGGTGGGCTTTGAGGTCTCCTGTACTCAAGCTATGCCTAGTATGGCACACAGACTCCTTCTCCTGCCTGTGGATCAAGATGTAGAACTCTCAGCTCCTTCTCCAGCACCATGTCTGCCTGCACGCTGCCATGCTTCCCTCCATGATGACAATGGACTAAACCTCTTAACCCGTAAGCCAGCCCCAGTGAAATGTCTTCCTTTGTAAGAGTTGCTGTGGTCATGGTGTCTCTTCACAGCAGTAGGAACCCAAACTAAGACAGTCTCGGTAACAGCAGGTCCGCTCCACCACCCTGGCTTAAACCCAGAGATAACCGGTCAGTGCTGGGTGGAATTGTAACCTAGTTAAAACCAGTGGCAACAACAGGTCAAACTGGGACCATCCTCTCCATCCAACACCCGAAGAAATAGCATTCTTTATCCCTGTCCTGAAAAATATGCCTCGCTGTGGGCCCCAAACTCTACTGCCTCCAGGCTTCCCCCAAGGACACACGGCATCACTGCACTTTACAGAGAAAACTGTGCTTAAGTGACTGAGGCGTCTTTCGGTGGAAGTTGGCATTGTGATTTAGCTACTTGGCAATGAAGCGATTACGAAGCTGACGTTACGAATGCAATTAACGTACCTGAACATCTTGTGCAAGTCGTGGTCTGAAACGGGAAGATGACGGCCGTGCTCTGGCAAAACTCACAGATGAAGCCCTTCCCCTGGCAGAGCTGCAAAAGAAGGTACCTAAGGTCACAGGTGACACCGCTTCTCATGCTGGGGAAACTGGGTGCCATGTACGCTGGGGAAACTGGGTACCATGTACGCTGGGGAAACTGGGTACCATTTACACAGAACCACAGAGGCATCATCGACTTTTCAATGTCTAGGATTTTAGCCCCTAGAAGAACAGAATCAGAATAACAACATTCCATAATGGCTGCTTCAGGGCAGAATGGGCTCTGACAGAGGATAGACATTCAAAGGAAGAAGCTACAGGGTCCCATCTTGCGTCCCAGCAGGGTGACTTTGGTTAGCTAATGCAGGGCTATGATTCAATGCTCTCCCTGGTCAGGGCTGTGAAAGCGAAAAGTGATTAAGAGTCAAGTGAGAAACATCTCCCTCCCCAGATCCTGGCACTGGGAAGGGAACCTGTCCCAGGTGATCCCTCACCTCACAGCTGGCCACATGGGCAAGAGAAGACTTCAGGATGTCCTTAAGCAAGGGTGCCAACAGTCCTTTCTTGGTCCTGAGGAGGTCTTCCATGGAGAACAGATGACATTCGTCGGTCAAATGGCTGGGAGCCTGCTCGAACTCCTTCAGGACACTGCAGGAGAGCAAACAGTTCCCTGAGTCACCTACACTTTTTTCCTACTAAACAGCTCTCTTGGGGCTGGGAGCGATCGCTCAGCCACTAAAATGCTTGCTTTGCAAGGAGAGGACCAGAGTCCAGATCTCCAGCACCTACACAGAAAACTGGGCACTGTAGTGCATGCCTGTAATCCCAGTGATGGGGAGGCAGAGGTGAGGGGATCCCCAGAGCTCACTGGCGCTTGGCAATTGGTGAGTGAGCTCCAGGCCAAGGGAAAGACTATGTCTCACAAAATAAGGGGGAGAGCTATTGACAAGACACCCACCATCAGCCTCTGGGCTCCACATGAGCGCAAACACATGCACACACATGCACATGAATACACATAGAAATCTCTATCCGTGAATTCATGTCTCAACCTTTCCTGGCCATTTCCTTTAGATAATGTGTCTGTGATGTAAATTTAACTACTGTCCTATTACCGAACACCTACTAGGTTTCTATGTTATTTCTTATTTTAAATTTATATCTTAACTAAATTTCTTCCCTTCTCTTTAAGAACATCCCTAGGGTAAGCTTTGAGAAGTAGTTTCTGGAAGCCATGATCTCACTCAGAGTGATGAGCATCCTGTATCTACAGGAGGGGGATTTAGTAGGCCATGGGAATCCTCACAGCAGCACTACTCACAAGAGACGGGAGCAGCCCCATCCCTAGGTGGGCAGATTCAAAAGTCAATATATACACAGAGCCAAATGTTATTCAGTCTTCAAAAGGAAGGGAATCCTGACACATGCTGCTTTGTGGATGGACCTGGAGAACATTTTAAGTGAAATAATCCAGTGATAAAAAGACACATGTTCTATGATCCACATACATGAGGTACCCCAGGGTGGTCAGATTCAGTGGATTGCCAGGGGCTGGGATACAAGAGGAAGGAAGGGGACAGAAGACTGGTTATGGAGATTGGATTTTGCAAGAGGCAGAGTTCTGCAGATGGACAGTGGTGGGGTGGCAACACAGTGGAAATGCCCTCAATATCCATGAACTGTGCATTTAAAATGGGTGGGATTTTACATTCCGTTACATGCATTCATCACAATCTACTGTGTTTACTATATTCACATTGTATTTATACTCTAGCCGCTGGCTGAGATATTTACCTTTATCCTTGTTTTTTTTTTTTGTTATTTTTTTAATTCACTTTAGTTTATTTCCTTCAGTGCTGGGGGTCAAGAATAAAAGGTCCTAAGAAGGTGGCATTACTGGGGGAGCGAGGACCAGGAAGCACATGTGAGGCAGGAGCATAGAGTGTTCCAGCTGGGCATCATACCTGTCAGCAAACCTGCAAGTCTTCAGCAGCTTCTTGATATGAAACAGTTGCTCCTGGATGTCCTAAGGCAAGAAGCCAACCAGAGGGAATGAGATGCGTGGCCACTGGCGATGTGCACGGCAAATCTTACAGTTATTTGAAATAATATGCTGGCAAGCAGAATCAGCTCTCAAGCAAATGGCCCCTTCAGCAAGAGCTTAAACTGAATCCTTGGATCCACAAGTCCTGAATGGACACAGGTTTTGTGGAGCCTTGGAAGAGCCCACATAAGTGAGAGACCATTCACTCCACAGTCTATCTGCCTTGTGGAGGGTCTGGAGACACTCTGAAACCAGAGTGACATGTAGAATATTATTTTAAGGTGTGTTGCTTTTGTTTACATCACATTTGTTTAACTCTGTGAAGTTGTGTTACTGTGCCTGTCTAAAACACCTGATGGTCTAATAAAGAGCTGAACAGCCAATAGTGAGGCAAGAGAAAGGATAGGTGGGGCTGGCAGGTAAAGAATATATAGAAGGAGAAATCTGGGAGAAGGGAGAGATCTAGGAGCCAGAGAAGGAGAGGACTCCAGGGGCTAGCCACCCAGCTACACAGCTACACAGCAAACCACAGAGTAGGAAACAAAGAAAGGTATACAAGAATAGAAAAGGAAAAGGTTCTCGGGATAATTTAAAGTTAAGAAAAGCTGGCTAGAAACAAGCCAAGCTAAGGCCGAGCATTCATAATTAAGAATAAGCCTCTGTGTGTGTGATTTATTTGGGAGTTGGGTGGCAGGGCCCCCCAAAAGAGCAGAAAGAAACAACAATAGTGACATGCATTTCCTACCATGGGACATCTCTCTTCCTACACTTGCTTCCTCCTCTGTGGAGACATCAGCTCACCTTCACTCTGTCCAGTTCCTTGGCTTTCGCATAGAGCTCGTGGTGTCCGCCTAGCAGGTTGAAGACAGGTTGGTGCCATATGCTGTCCAGTAGCCATTTAGAGAAATTGCTGACTTGGTACCTCCTGAAGTCCCACATCATCAGGATCCTTGCAGGGATGCAGGACTCTGCAGATGAGTGGCAGCTGTCACAGAAGTACTTCCCCGTATACTCACAATACCGGAGCCGTTTCACAAACTCTGTAGAAGGCAGGAGGGTGAGACCACGTTCGTGATGCTGGGGATCCGCCCTAGGCCAGCTCCCCATTCCCATGCAAGCTTCAGTCTCAGATCACTGTTCGCAGGGGCAGAGCCAGATTCAGCTGTCAGGCAGCCTAGCTGTGGCATCGACGTGGGGATTTCACTTATGGCCATTTGTGAGTTTGCTGTGCTAAGATAGATGCTGGAGAAGCATCTCAAACACTCTCGGACTTGGAAAATGGGTGCAGCAAACTGCAGTGCAGTGAGAGCATTCTGTGTAGGGTCTGGGAATCTGGCGGAGTGCACAGATGCCACCTGCTACTGACAGAACTCCAGCGGCAGCTCAGAGTCTCTTCGGCTAACAAATGCAGCACAGAGGGTTCAGGGATAGTCCACAGACAAAAAGCACATTCTAAAGCAGCGTGTGCACAGTGTGAGGATGTAGCCTTCAAAAGAATTTCCTTATAAATCAGGAAGGGGACAGAGAGAGATAGAGAGTAAATAGACCCCCAGAATGCTAACGATGCACATCTCTGCAGTGTGGAGAAAACTATTTGTTTCTTGCCCTTTTGAATCTGCTAAAACAAACACATGGTGCTTCTGAAATCTCTCTGATAAAATATTTTGATGCACAAAAGATGTAGGGATGAAGGTAACAATACTGCACCCTCACTACCTGGGCTAAGAAGGCAAACAATGCAGCGGAAGTCTCCCGTGCAGCCATCCCTCAGCGTTAGCGTCCGACACGAACCAAGTCTGGCATTTATCAATCCCGTTTTGACTTGTGTCTCTTTGTCAATGAGATAACACAAGGTGTAATTCCAGTTCCTATGTCTGTCAGACTCGTGGTGAGAAAGAACAACGTAATGATTGGGAAGGGGGTGACTGCACTCCCTAGCACACTGTAGATAATGGTGACCGTTTTCCAAACAATGCCTGGAAGAATAGGCAGGGATCAGTCTTCACTGGGCACTGAGCCTGTTCCCCAAGCTGGCTATGGGTTAATATATGTCATTCTATGCTTGTAATTCCATGACTTAGGAATTTATGATCCCTCTTTCATTAAGGAGAACACAGGATCGTGAAGACAAGCGTCACAGTCGGGACACCCTGGCAGTGAGCAGGCAAGCTCAGTTGAAATCCAGTGTAGCCAGCATATCCTGCTTCTCCTTGGGTTCAGGTGCTGACGGGGAAGGACAAATGTCTCTGCACTTGCTGGGTTATCCTGAGGGGAGAGGTATGCTAAATCTCCAACAAACCAAAAGAACAAAAACCACAGTACTCAGCACGCCACCTGAAGGACAGGTGTACTATACTATGCTATACAAAAACTATAGTACTCAGCATGCCACCTGAAGGACAGGTGTACTATACTATGCTATACTATACTATATAAAAATTGTAGTACTTAGCATGCCACCTGAAGGACAGGTGTAGTATACTATACTATATAAAAAGCAGAGTACTCAGCGCAGCACCTGACCTGGGAACCTGCATGCCTGATCAGACTTTCCATGATGGGAAGAGACAGGACACAAGGGGCCCATAATTTCCTCCTAATGTAACCTGCCTTTCCCTAACATCTAAGCCCCCAGCAGCTCAGTATCCATTCACTCATTCATCAAGCTTCATTGAATGCCCACTGTGCTACTATCAGTACAGCATGAATGATGTCATCGCTCTTCCTAAGACCATTCAGACAGAAAAAAAATGGAAGGTTCCTAAACCAGTGGCACTCAGCCAGGGTGACTTTTACCCTCTGGGGACATTTGCAAGCATCTGAAGCCATTTTACTTGTCCTGTTTGAGGGGCTGCAGGGGATCATATAATTCTGCCCCAAACTCTCAAATCCATGACCCCCCCCAAAGTCATTAGAACTGGAGTTCAGAAACCCCCCTCCAACAGCTGTTTTCTGTCTCCTGGAGTCAATGACAGGGAAAATAATTCTAGAATTGGGTTGTCCAACAAAACCTTCTGAAGACGTGGAAATGGATTGCTGTCCAACACATCTGCCATGACATGGGCCAAGTATGACTAAGAAACTGAGTTTAAATTATAATTAACTTTGATTTCATGATGCCACATGGGCACACAGTGCAGTTCTTGAATAAGGCTGACTAGAGAGAAATAGAGACTAGATGCACTGTGCAAAATCAAATTGGAAAGTGAGCCATACATGGTGATGCCTTGCAGGTAGTAGGGAGAGAGGACCCGGGGAGAGAATAGTGAGAATTGCTGTTGCTATTTTGTTGTGATAACTGCTTATAATCTTACTTTTAGAATATGAGTAAGGGGTTCTCTCAGTTGGGGTTTCTATTGCTGTGAGGAAATACCATGGCCAAAAAGCAAGTTGGGGCGGGGTGGGGGGGGGAGAGTTCATTTGGCTTACACTTCCACATTGCAGTCCATCATTGAAGGAAGCCAGGACAGGAATTCAAGCAGGGCTAGAACTTGGAGGCAGGAGCTGACGCAGAGGTCATGGAAGGGAGCTGCTTACTGGCTTGCTCCTCGTGGCTTGCTCAGCTTGATCTCTTATAGAAGCTAGGACCATTAGCCCAGGGGTGGCACCACCCACAATGGGTTGGGTCTTCCCCCATCAATAACTAATTAAGAAAATGCCATACAGCCAGAATTTACGGAGATATTTTCTCAGTTAAGGTTCCCTCCTTTCAGATGACTCTAGTTTGAGTGCCAAGTTGACATAAGACTAGCCAGGACAGGGATAGAGGGTAAAATGGCCCGTATGTGAGACTGGAGGGGGCTGAGGAAAAATGTAAACATAATGTGGACTTTTGGACTGAACTCTGAAACAGATAAAGGCTATGGGCAGCAACAATCTTCTAAAATCTGGTAAAGTCTGAAGTTAAGCTGACAGGATTGAGCCAACATTAACATCTCAGATGTAATGATTGCCCTGTGATTGACACTGACAGAAGCTGGGGAAGAGGGGCTGGGAGCCCTTCACACTATTTCTCAAACTTCTCTGTGAGTCTAAATGAGCTCAGAATTCCAAGTGAAAATAGTCAGAATCAGACAAAGTTTTCAGGAAAAGCACTAAATCGCTCCCATCGCTGACATCAGCCAAACGTGTGCTGTTCCTACTCTGCAGTGTTTTCCTCTCCTCTGTCTTCTTTCCGGTTGCCACAGTCCCTTTGCCTGTGCCGAGCACCCCACATCCTGAGACAATCTCTTCTTTAGGAAACCTCTCATTCCCCCTCCCCCTCCATCTCAGATGAAGTCTCTCCACTGTAAATTCCACAGCGGTCTCGCCTTCCCCATTCCCTATCTTGTCCTCCAAGCTGGGAAGCAGATTTTGTGAGGGCAGGTTCTGCAAAATTCCCTGCTGGACTGACAGCATGTCAATGAACTAAGGAAGCTACTCAAGGATTGGGGGAGTCCGTCGTGTCTATGTAGTTTCTGACTCATGCATTTGACATTGTGTATGATGTTAGGCTGTACAGATTAACTAACAGACCTGCTTCTTGCTAGACTAGCTGGGACACTAAGTCATTTAAGGAAGATCGCTGTGACTGTGGTACAGTAACATGAAGTGAGATAGAAGAAGCCGTGCCTGCGTCTGCTTTCAGTTGCAATCTCTTGAAATAAGACATCCTTGCTGGAGAGCAAGCAATACCCAGCTGAAAATCCTGCATGGGGAAGACTAGTTTGCAGGATCTTGGCCAGCTCAGAAATGAGTCACCATGTCCTCTGTCCGAGCAGTCTGGCCAGGAGCCATTTGTTGACTCTGCGGGTGTGTCTGGAGGACTGTCTATGAAAGCACAGCCCTAGGGGCCGAAGATGAAGAATGAACAAAACCAACAATGTCTCTGCCTTCATGGAACTTACTTCTGGTAATGGAGACAAATAATAATCTCTAAATAAAACAGAGTGGTCTAGGGATGGATGCCGTGCTGAGAGTAAACAGTGTGGAGGATGATCGCATGAAGCGCGCGTGCACACACACACACACACACACACACACACACACACACACACACACACCTGTCTGTGGCCAGATGGGCACATTCCACAGGGCAACCAGAGAAGACTTGGGGAAAAGAGGAGGAGGAGGGGGAGAGGAAGAAGAGGAGTGGGGAGAAGGTAAAGATGTGAAGGAGCCAAGAGTCATAGGGAAGTTTACAGGGAGAGCATTCTAGGGAGAGGAAACAACAGATTCAAATGCCTGTCGGGAATGGCTGGGTTCTCCAAGTGCCCACTGGAGAAGCAGCCAGGATGCTGGTCCTCCTAGCTCCTGGCTAGTCATGCAGCTTTGTAGGTCATGATGGCCTCCATGAGTCCTTCACAATATGCCCACACCAAAACGTCTGTCTCACACCAAAACAATACACAGTCCAGCTCTGCTGATCTTCACTCTGTCATCAGGTAACAAGCAAACAGTGCAGGACCCATACTTACTGGGCTGTATTGGAGACCCACATCCAGCACAGAAGAAATTCTGGGCCACTACCGCTATGTCCCTCCTGAGGACAGAAAATGGCAGTGGTTACACATTTCAGAGTTGGTCAGTGCAGCATTTTTCATTGATAGAAAAGCAGTTGACATCATGGTGTGTTCCTTGGTTTGGGGTCCTTAATTTTGTCTTTTTTTCATTTTGTGAAAATTTTATACTTATCTAATATGGTCTTCTAATTGAAACCCCTGGGCTTTATGAAGCTAGGACCCTAAAAATCTCAGTTGTCCCCAAATTAGAAGTCAGTATCACAAAGAACTCTCTTATTATAGAGTCCTTGGGGCTTCCCACTGCCCATGAACAGAAGCCAGAGGTACACTAAAGACAGCCAAGGGAACACAACACAGTCTGACATGCTTGGAAAAGTCACGGGTGAATAAATACAATACACACTGGAATAAGAGATGAGGCAAGACACATTTATCAAATGCTCCTGTGGAGAAGGTTCTGGGAGCAGCTGTGCCCCAATTTCAACAGTGACCTAGAATTATGGGCAAAGTGGTAAATTTAAATATTTATTGTAGTCTAAGGTCAACAAAAATTGCCAAGGTTAAAAAAAAATGTGTTAAATCTCCATCCATATGTCTTATGGAGGATTCTGGGAAATTTGAGAGAAAAGATATCCTGTGCAATGAAAGTGACCTGCCCCAGTGCCTTGAGGGCAAGTTCTGCCCCAGCAGTCGAAGCACCCTTCCTGGGATCCACTAAGTCTGAGAGCAAAGACGGTGAGCAGGGATATGGTGCATGAGAGACCTCCAGGGAGCAGCGAACATTGCTCCATAGCCCTGAAGCTTGCAAGAGAGACCAAGAGAACAGAAAAACTGCAGGTGGCTAAAATATGTTGCCTGTAACCTTTATCTGTAATCCATTCCATACTCTCAAAACAAATCACAATTAAACTACTATGTACACACCATATGTATGGCCACAAAGACACACACTACATAGGTTTAGTCCCTTTTTGTATAATTTTAGCTGTCTCGGAGCTTCTGTGATTTTACAGAATAAAGATTCTACTTATGTTCTGTACATTTCTCAACTACGGCCAATCTCCTTGAGATTAAATTCTTCTTTTAAAACTACTATGCATTCATGGTTCTTTTAATTGCACACTAGCTGGTCTAGAAAATAGAATGATCTCATTATTTTAAATCATTGTATTTGGGTTTTGTTTCAGAAATAGCCCCTTGAAAGGTCTTCTTTAGGCCTATTTAATCTACAAGGGCTATATAATGTTCATAATTGGGGAGGGAGAGTTACACTTTTAACGTATGTGAATACTTATGTATCCTCCCCCCAAAGCTCACGATAGAGTGCCAAAACTAAGCCAGACACACATTCTCCTTTGTCCCTCAGGGCACTGTTTTTTTCTTCTTCTGCTTCCATACGTATCAGGTGGGACCCATCACATGTTCCAAGTAGAACCTAAGATTTGCGGCAGCACCTCACACTTACTTGATTGGCGTGTGAACAGTAAGTATGATTTGAAATCGAGAAGGTACCCAGTCTTCAGCTCCTGGGACCTTAGACTTGAGCGTGATTTCCTGTGTTGCGTCCACACTGGAGTCAAAGTCTTCCCCAGCATTCTCTTCATTCCCAGCCTACATGACACAGGAGAGGGTTCAGGGGTGACCTCAGAAAGCACATTTCGGGAGTTTAATTGAAAAGAACTCTCAAGTATGTTTCCCATTAAAATTTACCACCAGAAATTGGAACTGGTTATAGCTGATCTAAAGGACTTGTCCTCTACTTTCCAGCTGAGCCCCTGTCCCCCTCTATTTTTTTTAATGATTGTGTGTGTGGCGCCTGTGCAGGCTAGAAGAGCATGTCACATCCCCTGGAGCTGGAGTTCCCTGCAGTTGTGAGCAGACCGGTATAGGTGCGGGGAACTCACACTGCAAGACAGCAGCGCTCTTCCCACTGAGCCTGAGCCGGCCTGTTTTAGGATTTCAGCTCATTTGTCTCCCGACTTCCCATGTGGTGAGAAGAGTTCCTCGACCTGGGATTCTTCATGACAGAAGCAGCCCCCAGGGACTAAAGCAACAGCCAATCAGAGCTTCGCCATGGTCTTGCTGCAGAACCCTAGTTTACAAAGCTGAACGGCTTACTGTAAAATCTTACATTTTCCCGTCGCCATTGAAAATCCAGACTTCTCCAATCAGCCTTCTGAAACCTCCACAGTTTGGCCATTCAAATTATCATTCAAGCCTGTTCCCAGGGCCCCCACCCCACCCCCACCTCGCACTGTCCACCCCACCTGAGTCTCTGCTCATCTGGGCTCCAGACCCCCTCCATTTGTGTTCCAGTGGCCCTTGCTAAGAACACTTCCCCACAGGGTCTGGCTGCCCCAGCACCGTCTGGCTAACACCTGGCTCAGGATCTAAGCTCTCCAGCCAGCTTTCCTAAGTAAGTTCCTCTGGTAGAATTAGACGCCTGGCTACCCTGGCCCTTCCAGAGTGGGGTTTTTCCAGCCCTTCCTTTAGCATTTACTACCACCGGGGGTTTCCATGTTCTCTGAGGACAGGATATCCGGCAAGCAGAGTCTTGTGGGTTTTCACATCTGTCAGTCAGGAGTGGCACCTGCTTCACCACTGACCTGCCCTGCCCACTGCCCTGCCCTGCCCACTGCCCTGCTAAGGTCTCGGCCCAACATGTTAAAATAAAAGTAAGAAGGAGGGAAAAATGAGAACACCACCCCAGGATACTTGGGAGGATCCCAACATGTTAGCAAGCCTGTAATCCCTGCACTAGGGAGGTTGGAGTAGAGGATTCTGTAAGTTAGAGACGCCCCTGGGCTACATAGCAAGACCTTTTCTCAAAACAATAACAACATTGTGTGAATTGTTGGGCGTATTCCCTGATGTTTAATGGGTGCTCACGTTCATTTGGAGACCTCCTAGACACTTAAGAACCATACAAGGAAACATAAATATTTGAATCGAGCAGGCCAAGTAAGAAATTAAGACTGTTTCATTCTACATCAGCTGGCTTCCATACTTACTCCTGAGCTGGCTGCTGTCAGGGAGCCTGGCATCGGGGAATTGACGTCCGACAGCACCTGCCACTTCCAGAACCCTCGAAGCAACTCTCTGGCTAACAGCCCAGCAGGACTGACGTCTGACTCACACGTTGCACTGAAACATGAGAGAAAGAAACAAAGCGCTGGACAGCTGTGCATGGGGAGTCGAGTCAGGGTCTTTGGGGTTTCGACTGTGTGTTGAGGAAACTGTATGAGACAGTCGGTTATTAGCTGGGCATCCAAAGCAATATCAGTTCACCCGTGATCAGCAGACAGAGTCTCTCATTTAGTCAGGGGACTGAGACCTGGGGTAGGGTGAAAAGAGCGCTGGATTTAAAGTCAGAAAACCGGAGTTCAAACCCTTCTTCTGATGTTTAGCAGCATCGTGAGGCTGACCCATCCTTTAATCTCAGCATTGGGGTGACAGAGGCAGGGGGATCTCTGTGAGTTTAAGGCCAGTCTAATCTACCTAGCAACTATATGTCTATCCAAGACAGCTAGAGCTACATAGTGAGACCCTGTCAACGGGGTTGGGGACACTGTGGCATCCTTTATAAGCCTCAGCTTCCATGTCTCTACAACAGGGTTACAAATAAATGCCCAGGTCTGGAGAGATGGCTCAGCAGTTAAGGGCACTTGTTGCTCTTGCAGAGAACCAGGATTTGGTTCCATCACCTACATGGTAGCTCACAACCATCCATAACTCCAGTTCTAGGGGGTCAAATCCCCTCTTCGGACCTCCATGGGCATACAGCATGCACATGGTACACATACATATATGCAGGCAAAACACTCACAAAATAAAATAAACCTAAGTTTGTTTTAAATAAATGCACAAATATATATAATATGTAAAACTTGTCTGGCCTCACTGTGAGGTAAAATGAAGATATATACGTTGCAGAATACCTATACATTGTATGAAGATGTTTTGCTGTGATTGATGTAATAAAAAGCTGAATGACCAATAGCTAGGCAGGAGAGGATAGGCGGGACTTCTGAGGCAGAGAGAGGAAGTCAGAGGGATGAATCTATGCTTGCAGGAGACACAAGGAAGACACTGAAGAGGTTGGACATACAGTACAGAGTAGAGATAACCAAGCCATGTGGCAGAACATAGATTAATAAAAGCAGGTTAATTTAAGTTCTAAGAGCTAGTTAGAAAAAAGCTTAAGCTAAGGCCAAGCTTTCATAATTAATAAGTCTCTGTGGGCTGGCCGTCCCAACAAGAAAGCTTGCTACACATATACAATAGTCTTTCTCACACTATAACACACAGTGATTTGAGGGTGCTGTGCCTCGAATATGGGCAGTGTCCTCCAAAGGTCCGGATGTTAACAGATTGGCTCCCAGGGAGATGATTGAAGCTTGGGAAGGTGGAATGTAGCAGGGGGTCTGTAGGTCCTTGGGAGCAGTAACTACAAAGGATGGTGGGACCCTTCCCTCTTCCCCGTGATCCTGCCATGGTATTCCCAAGACACACTGCCCTCACTGTCAATGACACTATCACGTCTTTGAGTTTCCAAAGGCAAGTAAACCTTTTCTCTCTGTAAGTTTGTCATCTCCGGTATCTTCTCATAGTAACCAAAGCTGCTGCTATGGAGATGACTGTCTGAACTCTAGGTGACTGTCCTGTCTAATCCTAGTTCTTCTCCTGTTGCTGTGACAAAATTGACAAAAGTAACTGAAGGGGCCCAACACCCATGCACATAAAAAAATACAAATAAGTAAGCTGCAGAAAAATTAACTTAGGGGACAAAGGATTTATTTTACTTTTTCTGATTTTAAATCTTTTTGTTTTGGGTTTTTTGTTGTTGTTGTTGGGTTTTTTTGTTTTGTTTTTTTTTTGTTTGTTTGTTTTTTGTTTGTTTGTTTGTTTGTTTTTTTTTTGAGACAGGATTTCTCTGTGTGGCCCTGGCTGTCCTGGATCTCACTTTGTAGAGTATGCTGGCCTCGAACTCACAAAGATCCACCTGCCTCCTCCTCCCGAGTGCTGGAATTGAAGATGTGCAGTACCATCGCCTGGCTAAAATTCTTGATATCATAACACTTCCCCCTTCTCTTTCCACCCCCACCACCACCACTAACTTACTAAACCCCAACAACAATCTATTAACATTTGTCCTTAGACATGTAGTCTTTGCCTCTCATCAGGGGAACTTCTCTTTGCAACAGACGGAGGCTACAGAAAACCACAACCAATCAGAATGCAGAGTTGTGGAGCCCAATCTCAATGGACACACCCACAAACTTCCCACACCCAAGGCTCCAGGAATGTTGCAGAAGAGGGGGCGGGAAAATCATTAGAGCCACAGGACTGGGGAGTTTGCTGTGAGACTCTGTCTCCTAGGAATGTCAGAAAGGACTTATTTAGCTCACTCTTCAAGGGACAGTCCACCATGGCAGAGAAGTCAAGGCACTGAGATTTTGAAGTGGCTCGTCACATCACACGAGCAATCAGAAGAGAGCAATGAATACATGCATGCTAGCTCAGCTCTTTCTCCGTTTATGTGGTCCAGGTTACCTACCGAGAGGATGCTCCCACCCATAATTAACATGGGCCTTCCAACATCAATTATCATAGTCAAGATAATCTCCATAGGCCAGCTAAGGGGCCCTACTCTCAGGTGGTTCTGGATTCTTCCAAGCTGACAATTAACTCTAAACATCACGGACCCCGCCTGTGGCTAATGTGGCCACAATATCAGGTATCAGTGGTAGAGTGTACATACATGGTGGCTCCAAAGAAACCCCAAGGGTCCATGTGTGTAAGCACAAGAAGACATGTACCTCTTTAAAGAGCTGCAGGGGCGTCTGCTGCCTTCTGTGACGTCATTATATTCCCCAAGTTCTGTGGGAAAATGAAAAGAAAGGGCAACAGGGTCATTCAGCCTGTCTCACTCAGTTAATTTTATCAGAATACAAAACATAGGTCCCTGCATTTAGGGAACCTGCAGTGGCTGATTACCTACGGACAACAGTGTGAGGCTCCAGTTAAGCACCAGGGATGGGATTTTTATATGAACTTCATCAAAACCACACAGCAGATGTAATGAACATCCGCCTTTTTGTTCAGTGCGTACCAGTGAGATGAACCATTATCAAGATGCTAGGGACTAGGAAACAGCTTCTCCTTCTCTGCATCCTGGCAGAGGTCTTCTCAAACATCCCAGACATGGCCTTGTATGTGCTGTTTGCTGGCAGGTGTGTGATGTGAGGGAGCTGGAAGCAAGGAAGTTCTAAATCTCACCTAACATAACCAATTCATCCAAGTCTCGTTTGCAGGCCTCTCTCGGCACAGGAGAGGGAGAAAGTGTCTCAGGCACTGGGCTGACCTGGAGCACAGCATAATTTGACTCCCCCCCCTCAAAAAAAAAGCAAGAAGCACTTGGTCATCAGGAAGTGAGAGTGGAGGCTGGAGAGATGGGTCAGTTGACAAAGCACAAGGACCCAAGTTCAGCTCCCAGAACTGACAGAAAAAGCTGATAGTGATAGCTTGAGCTTGTCATCCTAACACTGAGGGGAAGTGGGGAGTAGGTGGATCTTGGGAGCTCACTGGAGTCAGTGAGCTAATCAGAGAGTTCCAGGCCAAGTGAGAGAGCTGTTCTGAAAAAAAAAACCAAAACCAAAACCAAGAGGACAGTTACACACACACACACACACACACACACACACACACACACACACACACACACACACGTTTAAACACATATGCATGAATACCATAACAAGCAAACAGCTGAAGAGCAGGACATCCGCAGGGTGGTGGTGGCACACGCCTTAAATCCCAGTGCTTGGGAGGCAGAGGGAGGTGACTATCTGAGTTCAAGGCCAGCCTGGTCTACAGAGTGAGTTCCATGACACCCAGGGATATGCAGAGAAATCTTATCTTGAAAAACAAAACCAAAACAAACAAATAAAACTAAGAGTAGAACCCCACCCCACCTCCAGGCATGCACAAAGCCCTGGGCTCAATCACAGTATTGCAAGGGAAAAAATGACATCAGGTATGAGGATAACCCACCTACAGTATCAGCACTTGGGAGGTAAAGGCTGGAGAATTGCACATTCCATTTAAACCAGTCTGGTATATAATTAAGACACTTTTGAAAGAAGAAGAGGAGGACTGTGAGGAAGAGGAGGGAGGAAAGAAAAAGGAAGAGGACGAAGAGGAAGAAGAAGAGGAAAGGGGAAAGAACAGCGTAGCTCCCAACTGACAGAAGTTTGGGGGTGAGCAGGGCTAAAGCTGCAGCTTCAATGACTAAAAGCTGCAGGAAGTTAATTTAGGACCTTTCATTCACTATAATTAGGTGAAACAGGCTGATGCAATCTGTCCATTTTTAGATAGGTTTGAAAATTTCCCATTATAATACAAAGTTTAAAATAAAACTAGTGAAGGCAAAATAAAAATGATAAAAATAAAAAGCCAACTGGCCACGAAACACATAGTACAGGACATAGAATCATGCTGGGTGGAGTCGTGTCCCTCCAAAGTTCGTGTCCACCTAGAGCGTGTGAATGTGGCCTCATTTGGCAATAGGATCTTTACGGACAGAAAGCAGAGTCAAGCCACAGCCTCCCCCACCGCAGAAGGGGTTGTGATGAATTATTAGATGTGTAGACGTGTTAAGTTAGAGGTTTACTATGCCCACCTCAAAGCTGGAGATATGATGCACAGGAAACAGAGAAAAATGGAGTGCTTTTGAGCCATCCAGGAAGAGTGTTAAACCAGAGGATCTGGGGCAAGTTTGACAGGTACAGAAAGACACTTGAAAGAGAGCTCAGGACTGAAAACACAGGTCTCTCAGAGGCAGCCACCTAGAGGAAGTGACTGATGGAGACAAAATCTGCCAGAAAGTAAATATGGGGGATGGGGCTGAAGACAAGGTTTTCTTTAAGAAATGGATGCAAAGTGTGAATGCTAACATTCATGGCCAGCTTTTGCTGAGAGCTGCTGGCAGCAATGGCTTTACCAGAGGCTGTTGGAGTATACAGCAGGTGACAACTAGTGTTCAACAGATCGACACACCAGACGAATAACTCTCTGATGGGAAGCCCCACTGGCAAGGACTGTGGGGTCACTGACTGTAAATGACCAGTTGCTCCTGTCTGTAATTTATCTCATGTGCTACTACATTTCTTCCCTAAGAACTGCTATGGGTGTTTTCCCACTGCTTGTATGTTTAGCTCATGTATGTATTCCATCTATTGGGCACACATATAGCTGTGGATGGTCAGGAAGATGATTTTCTGCTTACGCTGTATAATTCTGATGACTAGAAATACTACTAGAATATTTTTCATAACTGACATAGGAAAGTAACAGTATTCTCCGTCACAAAGACAGCTAATTTTAGACTTCAGAACAAATTCAAAACAGACTAGCTGCCCCTGCAGAGAATACACAAGGACAAATTCCCAGGTGTTTGTTGCTGAATCAAGGTCAGACTTGAAGCAACTTTGGTAGAAATAACCCTCTGCAGTAATTGACTTTCTGCATGTAATCCCAGCCTCAGTTTATGTTATGAGACTCAGGGTTCAGGCAACTAACTATTATTGTTAAGTCCTGAATGTTATTAATGTCACTTTCTGTCTGGGAAAGAGCTGTGTGCACAGTCAAGTATTACTCACTGGCCAGTCAATGTGACCTCCCTAGTCTGAGAAAAACTGTGTGATTTATGATGTGTTATGAGAATGGGTCAGACCCTGAAAATGTAGCACATAATTGTCCAGAGTTTGGCTGTTTACTGCAAGCTGCAGGAAAACATAATGGAATTCAGCTACTATCACAAAAGCTACTACTTGGAAAAGTCAAGGACTTAAGCCATGGCTTAAGAAGTCTTGGTGATATTTTAGCTTTTATATATATGTAATATATATATATAATATATATTTTATATATATTTATATATATTAGCTGGTTCCTAAAATGATTTTCTTGCATGCTTCCAAGAACTCCTAACAGTGTTTTTATCTAAAATGCCTATCAAGCATCCAAGGCCATACGAAACAACACCTGTCTCCTAGGTCAGGCGAATAACTTTATTTCTTGTGCAATTTAGGGTGAGACCCTCCTTTCTTATACAACCTTACTAATATACCCCTAACTTCTTACCTAACTACTGCTAGGAATGTAGACTGAGCATACAGATCCCTTTTTGATATACTAACTAGTCATTAGCACTCAGTTGACCTCCTCTTTCACCTCTCCCATTTTGGGTTGTAAAAGAAATCCTAACAATCACTACCTGAGGAAAATTCTTACCTGCCTTTATGACCCCATAGAATTCAAGCCTGGTGACCTTGCTAGGCCAGAGATTTTCTATTGCTTGGGTTTATAACTGGATTCCTGAGAAACTCAGGGAGAGCTGAGAGGATAAGGATACAGAGAAGAGAAAAGAGAATAGAAGAATAGATAGGTAAGAACTGGAGAGGAACAAACTGAGACGGGGAAGAACTAGATTGAAGGGCGAAAAGAGAGGACTAGAGGAACGAGATGGAAGATGAGGAAGAGCCAGATGGAGAAGAACAAGATGAAGAAGAACAAGATGAGAAAGGAGGAGATGGGAGAGGAGCTGAGATGGGAAAGAACTAGATGGATGAGAACCTAGGAGGGGCAGAACTAAGATGAGAGAATTAAGATAGAACTTAGAGGACAGCAGATTAATGTAGGGAGAAATCAATCAAGAAAGGAGCTAGGCATGAGAGCAGAATAGAAACTGTGTAGAGAAAAAAACTGACACAGAATAATAAAGTGTAAGGACTAAGGAGTTTTGTGTACATAGATTCATTTCTTTTTATCAAAGATTAATTATCAGCTGGTTGTAGATTCTTTCTGGACCCTGGGAGGGGACTATTGAGGGGCTGGACCCCCATAGTCTCCGATAGCTGTTGAAAAGTGAATGAGTATGTGAGTGTGGGTGTAAGTGTGCAGAGAGAGATGGGGAGAGAGGATGAGTAGCTAGGTAGGAGAGAGATCAAGAGAGATTTTCAGAGAGGATTTTACTTCATCAAGATGAAGTAAAAGAGAAAGTTGCCATTAGAAAGTGTGTGTTTCCTTATTTACCCCTCAGATAGAAAAAGATAGCCCTCACTGCGTTTGTTTTTTGTGGTTTTTGTTTTGTTTTGGGGTGTTTTGTTTTGTTTTGCATAACCTGGTGCCGCCTGGAGGCTGGCCCTCCAGTCCCAGTTAGTGATAAACTTTGGTGCCCTTTCCTCCAGCCCAGCTGCCCTTGACTAGTGACTGGGCTGGACTCTCACCTCTGCAAGGTGCTAGCCCTCTTGCTTCCTTGGCCACAGCTCTACATTTCTCCTCTGGGGCAAGAGTATATGGTAGTTTGAATGTAATTGCCCCCATATTCTCACAGAGAGTGGCACTATTAGGAGGTGTGGCCTTGTTGAAGTAGGTGTGGCCTTATTGGAGGAAGTGTGTCACTGTGGGGGTGGGCTTTGAGGTCTCCTATGCTCAAGACACCACACAGTGTCACAGTCCATTTTCTGTTGCCCTCTGATCAAGATGTAGCCAGCACCATGTCTGCCTGCATGCTGCCATGTTCCCTGCCATGATGATAATGGACTGAACCTCTGAAACTGTAAGCCACCATCTCAATTAAATGTTTTCCTTATAAAAGTTGCTATGGTCACGGTGTCTCTTCACAGCAATAGAAACCCTAACTGAAAGAGTATCCTGCCACCACTGAGCCCCATCACCGAGTACATGGCAGGTTAATTGTTTGCTAAATGAAAGAGGACCACTAAGCAAGGGAAAAAATGTGGAAGGAAAGCTAGGAGAATGCTATGTGCTAGAAAATGAAGAGAGACAGATGATAGCAGCGACCAGGAAAAGGCAGAATGAAATCCAAGGAGGAAAAAAAAACCCAAGAAATGCATCATTGGCCAAAAGGTGGAGCATGAGCATCCATCACAAGGCAAAACAGCAGCCTTGGGGGAGATCATCCACATGTGAAAAGTGACATTATCACCAACAACATATACACTAAAGACCCTCAAAACCAAGTCACTGAAAATAACACACACACAAACACACACACACACACACACACACACACACACACACCTCAAAATTTTCTAAGTTAGTTTCAGATTTTGAATTGTCACATTCATGGCTAACCTGGAGTGCATGTGGCCAATGGGCCATGGATTGAACACGTCTTCAAAGGACTAAACAATGTCCCTCCTTCAGGACTGGACAGAGGACAGACAGCATATATGGAGATCACAACACTCAGCATTCAAGCACTTGCCCAACTTGCCTTCATAGCCACTGTCTGAAGAAGTGGAGGACCCTGGCTCCTGCTTGGTGGGGGTATACAAGGTCACTTCAGCATTGGTCTGACCATTTCCACGAGACCCGCTGGCTTCCTCTGTGCCCCAGATTTCTGGTTGCTGTTGACTCAGGAGGTTGCATTTCATATTCTCCATTGTGGAGATTATCATGTCTGCAGCATAAAAGTGGACATTTTCCTGCAAGAAAAAAAAAAAGTCAGTTCAAATAGGAGCACAATCAACTTTCCTTTGGAGTATGGATCAGGTTTCAAAAGTAGAGAAGTGCCACTTAGATGCCACGAATGCAGATAAACATAACTGTTGATTTAACATAACTATGACGTAACACATATCCAGAGACACAGATACACCAAATGGAATTCATTTTCAGGACTGGAGATTGAACTTAACACGGCATATGCTAGGTAAGCACTCTACTACTGAACCCATTCCAGCCATCAAGTTGAATGTCTTATGCTAGAATACCTTCAGTAGGTAGGGCCCAGCATCTGACATAGTTTGTTAGTCATGGACAACTGAGTACACAGTACCTGCAAAAAATTCTCCATCAAATCCTGAAAATCCTGACTGTACCTCACCAGGGTGGTTTCTGATGTGGGATGTCTTTCTGTACACTATAAAAATGTGTTGTTTCCATTGGTTAGTAAATAAAGCTGCTTTGGCCTATAGCAAGGCAAGATAGAGCCAGGCAGGAAATCCAAACAGATACAAGAGAAGATGGGTGGAATCTGGGAGAAGCCAGCCAGCTACCCAAGAAACAAGATGCCAGTAGGCCGATAATGCCATGGCCACACAACAATAAGATTAATAGAAATAGGTTAATTTAAGTTGTAAGCGCCAGTTAGTAATAAGCCTGGGCCATCAGCTAAACATTTATAATTATTACAAGCCTCTGAGTGATATTTGGAAATGGCTGCAGGATACAGCAGGACAGAGAAACTTTGGATTACAGGTTTCCATACTCATATCCAAGAAACGCAACCAAAAGACTCAGACTCTCAGCGGTTGAGAAGATCCACTCACCTTTTCCACATCAATGGGCATCATGAATGTCTCTAGTGGGAAGAAATTCCAAGAATGGTTTCTTCTGCTGCCCTGAGCAGCACCTGTCAACACAGTGAGTCATTGAAAATGGAGAGAGGGGGCCTGGGGACATGGCTCGGTCAATAAAGGGCTTGCTATGCAGGCTTGAGGACCCGTGTTCAGTCTCCTTTTGCATCAGGCACTTGTAATCTCAGGCCTGGAGAAGTGGAGGCAGGAGAATCCCTAGGCTTGGCAGCCAGCCAGTTTAGACAACTCAGTGAGCTCCAGGTTCAGTGAGACACTCTGTCTCCAAAAGAAGGGGGTGCGGAGAGTGATTGAGGCCACCTGACATTAACCTCTGGTCTCCACATACACAGGTGAACACACACACACACACACACACACACACACACACACACACACACACACACATTCGCATGAGTGCACATACAGGGGAAAAATGGGGAAAACAAGTTCAAAGATTATCTAAGCAAACAAAGCCAACTGTAGAGTACAAGTCTTCAACACCATTAAGGCGGGGTGGGGAGTACAGTTTTAGAAAGATGTGGATGACAGAAGAGGAAAAAACCTTCTGATGACAAGGCCCTACTGTCAATCGTTTCTACAGGAAACTAACGTAGTCACTGAGAGGTATCTGCTGAAAACCACCGGAAAAGAGGGAGCAGTGGAACAGAGATGGCGGGAAGACAAATGGTCATGGGAAGTACCCAGAGAGATGGGAAGGTGGCCTGAATTACAGGATCGGTTCCCCAGCTCACGGCAAGTGGCCCCAAACTTCCTGTTACACACACAAAGTCATCTGACAACAGACAGTCCTCCAGTCAAGCCAGCGTCGACGGCACTGGATCACCCGTTCTTTCATCCTCACCCACTCCTTACTGGCAAGGAGCACCTAAGAGAGTACTTCCGATCACGTAACTGCTAACTGCAGCCTTGGAAGGAAGTGAAACTTCATGACTGCCAGAGGAGCTGAGGTTTCCTGCCCTGCTGAATTTAAACAAGATTCTGCAAACGTCCTGGCAGCTGTGGGTTCTCAGATGCCAGACACATGCAGGCAGTGTTATCCTGATGCCTCATGCTGAACAAAGTAAGTTGGATACAGAAAACCGAGGACTTCCTGACTGGGGTTGGTAAACATTTTAGGGGTAGGATATGAGGGCCATTTACCATCTCTGCTATCGTAACTAAAAGGCCACTATTGATGAAAGAGACTAAATTGCTGCATTGTCCTTTTTAAACAAAAACAGGAAGCTGGCAGGCTTTGTCCCTAGGTCATAGGTGCAGACCTGAGTATACAGGAAAAAGCAACATCCAGCAGAGCGGTGCCCAGCCCGTTATGCCTTGGTCACAAATTCTCCCATGCCTTGAGTTGGGATTATTGCTTGTTACGACATAAGGAGATAGAGACTATAAGATATTTTGTAAACATGTAGGTCCCATTCAAACAACTGGGCCCAGAGGACTGTTTCTCCAGCCTCAGGAAATGCTTCCCTCAGCTGCCATTAGAGATGTGGGGGTCCTAGAAAAGCCCATGTCTTAGTGGCCAATGTCCTTTCTGCTGCTCCACACTAAAGGAGGAGAGAACCCAGTCACTTCTGAGCTTCTCTCTCTCTCTCTCTCTCTCTCTCTCTCTCTCTCTCTCTCTCTCTCTCTCTCTCTTTCTTTTTTCAAGACAGGGTTTCTCTGTGTAGCTTTGGAGCCTATACTGGAACTTGCTATATAAACCAGGCTGGCCTCGAACTCACAGAGATCCGCCACCACCACCTGGCTCGAGCTTCTGTTTCTTAATTACATAGAATGAATCTCTTCACCAAGCTCAAGAGAGTCTTGTCAGGTATGATGGCTCACACCTGTGATCTCAGCACTCAGGAAATAGAAATGAGAGGACTGCCATGAGTCTAAGACCAACCTGGGCCATAGAGGGCCTTTGTCAAAAACAAAACAGAACACCTGAAAACACTGAGTGGCTTTTAAAGGTACTGATAAGGATTGCTGGGAAACCCTGCCTTTGGGCAAAAGGGGCCGCAGTACTTGTCTTTGCTTTGGGGTTTATTTTGTCCCGTTGTTTTTCTAGGAGAAAGACAAAGATACAAAAGTAATGCTTAGTTGCAGAACTACTTCTTGTACAAGGCTATGACAGATGGGTTTAAGCCTCAAAGGTCATCACCAGTCATGGGCTGCTTATGACGTGTTGCCGTGATGGTTTGTGTGGAGAAAGACTTCCTCCAGGAGGCAATCTAACAGCAAACTCATCTCTCACTTAGCAACCTCGAAATCTGCAAGCCGCTCTTTATTCTGAGAACTAACCACCTGGGTGGACAAGAGAAAGAAAGAGGCGGCCTGTTCTAAGAGGCATTTTGCTCATATTTGCTTGTCTCAAAATTTGCCTTTGAAAGACAGGAAGAAATAAATACACACAGGCTGAGAACAGGCAAGTGACAGCTTTTAAAATTATTTTGCAGCAAACAACAACAACAGAATGCTTCCCAGGCTATTTGAAGCAGGGCTCTAAGCTGACAGCATGGATAGAACATAATGAATCCTTCAAAATCAAGTAAAGCCAACGAGCTAAGTCTCGCCTGTTACTTTGTGTGGACTAATTCACTCAGGAGTTTTCTATTTAAGAACATGTACAAGCAAGGGTAGCCCTTATTTTTGCACCAATAGGCTTTACACAGCCTTTGGGGGAGGGATTGTGGCTACTGTCTTCAAATTTGCTATTTTCTCAGTTGTCTCTGCCGGAACTATGACAGGGGAGACATGGCCATCACCTGCAGGAGCACTATGACGGAGAATTCCTTTCAAGTGTGCAAATGCCTTCTGCACCCACAGTGGGTTGAGTGTTCCTGCTGTCTTTCCTGCAGACAAGCTAATAAGCCCAAAGACTGCTTCTGGAACTGCATATCCTGCAAACAAAGGCTTGTCTGTCAGCTAGGAGTGACCCCTGCTTCCCCACTGGCTCTCCGTGCCAAGGTCTGGGCCCAGCACTCTAACTATGCTGAGCTAAAATGATGGCCTGGCCCTCCGTGGAAGGAGGAGATGATTTCTGATCCACCTGTGGGGACCATCCCAGAGCATGGGCTGTGGTAACATTCAAATGAGCTCATGCATTGACTCCTAATCAAAGTAGAAGGCCATGAACTTCATTTCTCATGGCCAAGACAATAGGCAGACTTTTGAGCCAGCCCAGACAGACACAGGATGGAGGAGAATAAAGGAAGTCACCAGATAGAGTTACCGTCATCTGCAGAAGCTGTCAAACAGGGAGACTCAAAACGGGCACTGTCCTCCTTAGGGGATGGGGAAGTGGCCACAGTCTGGGGGTTTTTGAGCAGAGATTTGTGCTGAGGATGAACCTTTCGCTCTTCTGTAACCAGGAAAGAGGCATTCATTCTGCCCTCCGAGCTCGACGAGCATTGTTTGCATGACAGGAAGCGGCGCCTATTCTAGCTGCGTTATTCTCAGACAATGGCGTTTCAGTGAGAGAGTCCCCATGGGACAGCAGCTCGCCAAAAGGCCCACGTGGTAGATAGGAGGTGTTGCCATTTCCTACCCAAGCTTTCCCCACTTGTTCTTGCACTGTTGTCCTTTCTGGATGAGTGCAAAGACGTAAGATCTTGTACTGCCGCCGTGCCCTTTGCATCCTCTCAACGGTGTGAATCTTGTTGACACCATCACCCACTATCGCTGGTGTGCTTTAGATTTCTCTCATGATAGGTAGGACTTTGTGCTCATCCGGCTATCGAGCCTAGGTGCTTAAGGTTTGCAACCGGACGCGCGTGATCACGAAATTGTGCGCAGGGTAGGGCTATGTCAGACCGGTTCATTGTTCCTCAAAAGCTACAGCTGGTCCTACATGGGACCCACAGGATATCCCTTAGACATAGCTCTGTTGTGACCCAGGCGGACACCTAGCTTCTTTCCTACTGGTGGTACTGTTGAGATTACGGTGCTCTAATACCATTGATCGTTTCTCGAGTGGCTCCTGATGCCCAGCAATCTATGCTTTCATCAAGGAACAAATGCGTCCTTAATAATATCATACACTCAAAATTGCTCTAAGTCCTGGGGGCACTGGTCTCAAGAAATGATTTAAATCTGCATCTATGTAAACTCAAAATCTATTCTCAGCAATAATAATGAGAGTCCCAGTCTTTTATTATCTAGGTGTTTATTATTTATGATCAATAAGCCTCTAAAAAAAAATAGTATCATGTCCTTTTATAGCTCACATTAACATCTCCTTGGCATTTTAAGCCCAAAATTAAAGGATCTATATAACAGACATAACAATAACTAATATCAGAGAGTAACAAAAAAACTTAGCGTATATAAGCGCTGTGAGAGAGTTTGATGTGGGTTAGTGAGAGAAATATCATTTTTTATCAAGTGTTGAACTATATGAAGAGGAAGATACACAACCAGACTTTTATATAATGCTAATATTTAGCAATAGACAAAGGTAGTTACGATAATAATTACCACATAATCAAATTAGATGTGCCATATATTATAGGATAAAGAAACTTTTATATCACTTTATTGGAGTCATTCTAGCTCTCTGCTACAGCCAATGAAGGAAGCATCTCACACGACAAGAGACCAACCACTACGACCATGTGCCAAATGCAGCCAAATGCGTCAACATTGCACAATATTTCGTGACATCTGCTAGAGGCGGAATTCAGTATTAGTTTCTTAAATTTTTTTTAAATGATGCGTGATTTTACCCCTAGCCAATCTCCATCGGTTTAAAAATGGTTCTGCGTTTTCTGCTAATGAATGGATTTTCATGGCCTTCAATGACCATGGTTGATCGGTCGCTCACGCAACTGGAGAGATCGTCTCCGCGAGAGTGCTACACCAAACATGTGTGCTTATTCGCTTGTCCACGCCTTTATAGTATGAGACAAGATAGAGGAGAAAACTACCATCACAGGTTCAGCCTAGCACACAGACGTACTAAGGTCCAAATGTGGCTATAGTGTGGCAAGTTCATGCTCCAAATGAGAAGAAGTAGCCGAGCAAGGTTGCACTTGTGTGATTACGCTTATGCTCTTCTTAAGTAGCACCAAATACCGAGAGAGAAAAGCTCAGCTTAAGGAATGTATACATCGGTGCAGGTCTTACAGATTTTCAGTCAGTGCCCTCTAGGTCACAGAAAAGGCTCAATGTTTAACTGCTATGAAAAGTAGGACCACCAGATAACATATCACGATGCGGTGCTGAGGCGTAGCTAATGCTAAGTGTCTCGTATTTTATTAATTTATGGTAGAAAAATTTCTAGAAGAGGAATCAAGTGTGATTAGCGGAGTGCCTGATACTAAGACATAGCTCGACTATCACCGGACAGTCGTGAGGGAGTTCAATGAAGCTCGTTGCTCTGTGCCTTGTCTTCGGAGACCACCCGCTCTACCCTACCTATCCATCCGAGCTACCACGACTCGATCAGCCCTATCTTGTACAAATTTTATTATTTGAATGTTATAGAAATCATGACCCATGTCTAGGCGAGGCAGTGCTAAACCCATTGTCAGTTCATCAGATCTACAACTCTGTCATTGCAGCTACGTCTCTGAATTTACACTAGCATTCCACACTTGACACCACTGACGCAGGAGTGATCTTCTAGTCTTCTGTCCAATTCATCCATTTTATCCTGAGTGCCGACTGCCCTTTTAGAGAGCAGCCAAGTACTATCTATCAACTCGTGTATGCCCTCGATCGTGGCCATTGAAGCCTCGTTAGCTGTGAGTCAACTGTGAATCCCGGAAGGTCCTCCATGACACGTATGACCTTCTCCAGTGTACTGAAAGTGTCTATGAGGCACACCATGCCACAGTCGCTGCTCCTGAGACCTCTCACTACTCTCCTACAGTGCACCTTTAGGATAATTAGCTCAACATATTCACCTATTCACGTCCATTATGCCAGGGGCAAAAACCTGGCTCTTATCATTGCTACCTAGCGTACGGAGCCACCAGTACTTCGCGCAGTGACCCTGCGAAGTCCTACAACAGTGATAATTAAGCCCGACCTCCAATGACAGGTATCGTCTATACAAGACAGCCCTCGCCTTGTATCCCGAACATCCTCTCACCTACTGACAATACCTCTGTATGCGCATAAGTCCAGCGACATCGTACACCATCTCTCCAGTCTATCCATTTCTCGAGCTCTAAGTAGTATGAGGCAAGCCTATATGTGTGCTCGAACCTGAGACTTAATTATAGCGTGAGCTACCATTGTAGCGCAATACGACTAGACTAAGCGTGAACATAATTTATGAATTGACGAACTACACTGTCAACCAGGTCACGTGGAAGGCATGACGGCCTGCCTAGCTTCCGTTGCTAAAGCCCTACTGCTGTATATGATCTCATCCCCCTAGTGCGTCCTTGCTAGAGACGGACACCCCCACTCTATGATATGTCCTTCTGTCATCAAGACGTTGCCTCAGGGCTGTCCCCTCATAGTGCCACCACACCTATACGTGTCTAAAAGGAGGCCTGGGCTCTGCACTTCCTGCTTGTCCTCTCTCCCTCAGCTTCCTCACCAGACAAGCTCCATAAGCCGAGACACATTGCAGCATTAGCCGAAACCTCTCTTTCAATAGATAAAGACCTGAGAGGGAAGAGTCGCATCCTGTTGATGTTCTCTCCCACACCTCGAGCAAGCCAACCCCTCAGTATGTGACATTCCCAACTCGCCAGGTGGAGGGTCACCCATGTCACTGTAGACCTGACCTTAGCTTATACAGCAAGGCATTCCTCTCCTTTACTAGATCCATACCGTCTTCTCCGAAACATTACGCCACATCATCTCTGAATCTCGTAGTCGATGTGTCTGCTACGCACTAGGCCGCTCGTTGGGGCCATAGTTGACCTGCATGCCATCATCTTAAATATCGCGTTTGATCTCTCGCGTTGACAGTCTAGATCGCCAGCAGTGTTATCATGTCTCGACTTCAGCCGCGGCCAATCGATGAAACCATCAGTATTGCCGATCCTTGGGATCTGCCCCTATATACACACATAAGGGAACATGGGTGCTAGCTCACTCGTTACAAATGCTGTTAAGACTCATCTCTCCAAATGTAGGGTGAATCGTCAAAGCTATTCTGCCGTCACTTTCTCTCATGCTCCACTAGTCTATGCCTTCGTGTATTTGATGGACAATGTTGTACTTCCTCAAGGAAACAGTTCTTATACACACTATCAGTGAAAGGACAGTTTGTTTCCCTGACGTCATGGTACACCTCTATACTCTTCTGTGTCAGACATTCTGTTCACAGTTTTAGATACACAGCAGAAACAACGACTTCCTCGATTCTTTTCCAGCTCCTCCAGTGAATCTTCCTCTATGACCTCGCGCATTACGGTATGTAAGGCGTAATTAAATAAACCTCGAGTGCGATAAGGGCTTCTCTCGGTTTGTTCTCATTCGGTCACTATGGCAGAATCAACCACTCCAGCTCGTTGTCCTATCGATGAATGACATCAGTATATAGCCTCAATATAGGAACGTGAGTCTTAATGTGCCCATTATATGAGTATAATTAACCAAATTGGTTACATACTTGCACGATTGCAACAGATTAAACGTCTCTCTCCTATGTGGAAATCATGATGGTGGTCACTATATGGGACTATCCATTTTATCTTTTAATAAACGAAGAGAGTAACTGATTCAAACCTCATATATCTACCATAAAATCGACGCTTACCATTAATACAGAATATTGTATAACATCATATTCCTATTCAACTAATCATAATCGTGAGAGCAATCTATAGTAACAAGTCAGTATGCAACACAATTCCAAACTAGCCACCAAAAGACAACACTACACTACATGCAACAGTTACTTTCACCACATTAACAAGCTAACTTTTAGAATTTCCCTTTGACTCCGTGAAATAACTAAGCCCTGATGAGTCTCAAGGTCACGCTATTTTAGGAATAATGCATTTGTGATGAGAAGAAGATTTATCGATCATTTGTTGTGACAACTGATTGATAGTAAAAAGATCACTATAATGGATCGTGGCCGTACTGACCCTAGCGAGTGCAACTCAGGCCAACACAGCATAAGTCTCCACATATAGACTGACTGCTTCGTATGTCGGTAATAGTGCAAACAATATATATAGCGCCGTGGAGAAATGCATGGATTAGCAGGGTGACGAAGGTCATCAGAGACCAGGAATTGAGTGGGCGAGATGGGAGACTCTAGTTTTGCACTAAGTAGACAGGTACGAATTAAGTTAAGAGCACAACTACTGACTCGATACACCTTGCCATGGTAGGATCGTCATTAATAGCATATATTTTATCAAGTGTCCTTCCCCCCAAAGTGTCGTCTTTACCTTCCATATCTATTTGCTGTGATCTCCTTTTTCTAATTACCCCAGGTACCAGTAGGACGCCAATCAACCCGTGATTTGTGAAATACTCTTAATTATGCCTTTGAGTTGTTCTGCGTTGTGTCTACTACCGAGTAATCCATGTCCTCATTTGTCACATTGGCCAAGAGGATAAAAGGTATTAACAGCTGAGAGAGACTCACGTAAACGAGAATTAACTCAAAGACGCACAGGTCTTGCGAGAGTGGAACAGTGGTATAATAATAGGCCAACCTAACTAAGCACACATACTGAGACAACCCAGAATAAAGATTCTCCGTAGACAAAGTACCGCATCCCGCTCCACCCTCAATATGCCCTCAACACAGTATTGAACCGCTTCCTTGCCACGCACCAACAGCTAGACTGACTGGCTAATATCCGTTAATCCTTAGCCATATAGGACCTTTCCATTCGCATAAATGAACTAGGATCCAAACCCAGGCTCAGACTCTACAACAAGAAAGATATGATGTTGGGTGTCCTGTTGTTTTTGTAACCGCACTCCCTATAAGATGCTGAACATAGATATACTGTCCTTGTGTAAAGTGAAGTAATATAGCCTCCAGTAGAAAATGATGTCTAGAGTTCCACACACCATGGATTCAAGGCAACTCTATCGGTGACCTACATGTAAGAAGAGAATCATTTATTCACTAGATTTTAGGATGATGTGGGAGGCCTGACGCCCACTATGAACACCCGTGCCCATGCGTTAATCCCCCGAATTAACTCAGTTCAAAGGTGACGTGGCCGATGTATCGTACAAGAAGAGCAGGGAGAAACAGCCAACACGCACTAGGTGCCTACACGCGAGCTCTGCATATCAGTGACCAATACATATAGACAGTTAACGCAGGGGGTGGGAGCTAGGCCATTTCCGGGCCCTGAGTGCTTGGCGGTTCTAAAACTCAGCACATGGCCTATACCTACCTCAGTCGCACAACTGATCCTTCCTGCCTGCAAAATGAATGGGCCACAACAACTCCTCAAAAATCACCTTTTCTCCCAACAGGTTTTCACCCCGAACTGGAGGGATTCCAAGCGTATAATCAAAGACAATGCAGCCTACTAAAGTGGCCTCTACATCTCAACCGATCACAGTTCTTAGTGGCATAGCTCCATGTGGAAGTTTATCGTATTCTCTTTCAAACAGGGCCTAACTTAAAGGTTATATTCACGAGTTACTGTGCTGAGTGGCTGCTTAACTTCCTTTTTTAATTTTATATCTTTGTGTAGTGTGTAGTTTGATTTAGTGTGTTTTGTCGTAAATGATATTGTTCTTAGTCGTGTAGGACACACGAGGCGGTGTGTAACTGGGTCTGGTGCTGATCCTTTCTAGTGCAGATGCCTTCCAGATACGCTCGTCTGATCTCCCCACTGGTACGTCCTGATCTTGATGATGGTCATGTAAGAGGGCTGGCGTATCTAGGATGCCGTCTTGGAACCAGGCTGGTCTAACCCAGCTGCGGCATGTGTTCTCTCCACTTGACTGATGGTACAGCTGAGTATAATGAGCTGTGAGTAGCACCCTGTCATCGAGCCCTAGCTCCTTTACTCAATGCAGTGTGTGCAGGCAAGTGACCTCTAGACCAACTTGGCCTCGAAGCCTCTCGTCACATCCGCCTATGTGTGCCGCCTCCTGTGTTGTAGAACGTTTTTTCTTACTCATGGTGCTCCCTTACGAGTGTAGCACGTAGCTCACAACGTGCTCTAACATATAGTGCAGTAGACACCACTGCACACAATGCCACTAATGAGTAATAGTATTTTTCACACCGGGGCTGGTGTGGTGCATTGATTATGACTAATTAGCGAAGGTGACTTACTATCCAGTGATAGCTGTACGTGTTGAGTTTGCACTAAGTATTTTTGGCCGGCTCCTTTACTTCTCCGTTAGTCCCTTACTAGTTCTCCCATTATCTCCACTTTGAGTTCACTATCATAGCCACTAACTTGCCTGCGTCTCTCCATCCCTCCATTCCCGATTCGATTGCACAGTTAAGCCCCACTGAATGCGTCATCAGCCCTCTAGTTGCTGAGTAATTGTCCGTTCCCTTCTATAGTCTCTCGTCTTTATTTGATTTTTCGGTCTGCTGCAGGCCCTTATCGTTCATATTTACAGGTTGAGTGCGTCAGTAACTCTTCGAGCCGCCCTCCCTTAGGATTCTACTATAAGTACCTTACTTTCTCAGGTTTATGTATATAATGAATCTTGAGAACCCAGAGTAAAAAGGGCAGCACGCACTGGACCATTTCTGTGATTGCGGGGTGCGAAACATGTGAAAGCCAACTAGTAGAGTACGCTCGAAATCAGCAACAGTTCTCGGCGAAGTGAAGGAGTGATAATGGGTAGTTTCGAACTCACGCTCAAATTCAAGCGGTCTACTCTTTCTGCGTGTTTAATTTTAAACTCCAGGCCGATCACATCTCCCTTTGCCAAGTTAATGCTTTAAAGCTCCAACTTGTATCTGCTTAAAGAACACACGACTCATCACGCGTAAGTAGATTGCATGACACCTTCTGGATCTAACTTCTCCGCCATTACCCTTTCTGATACTGAGCCCCTATCCATGTGAGAGGGTCCTCCCCAGAACTGGCGATTACAGGGCTTCGTGTGTATCAGAAGCCTTCAAAAGCCGTCAAATTCAGTCCATTTCCCCAGAACTGGGATTACAGGTGTGTGCACCATCACCAACTCATAGTGTGTTCTATAAGCAGATACAAGTTGGAAGTTAAGCCTTACTTGCAAGGAGAGTGTACAGAGAAATGACCCTGATTCACTGAGCAAAACCAGACTTCCTCTCCAGAGATGTTCGGAACCAGTGCTTGCTTTACATGTTTCACTTCACACAAATGGCCCGTGCGTGCTGCCTTTACTGGGTTAGATCATAATAGAACTGAGAAGACCCACAGAACCTCACTATACCTAAAATCACAGGCAAGCAGCAGAAAAGCAAAAAGCCGACCAGACACTCACAAAGAGGGGAGCGGCCTCTGTGAAATGGAAGACTGGGACAGACAGGAAGTGATGCACATACAAACATGGAAGAAACCTAAATGGAATCACCAAATAACTGGGGGAACAAAGCCCCCACCTAATCATCTCCCACCACCAGGTGAAACCTCCAGGGCCTGGTGTGGGTGACATCTAATTGAGTTGTTGGCCAAAGGAGCCCCATGGAAACCCTCAAACAACCCAGGCTGTTGCCAAGGCTGTTGGTTGTTCTCCACAAACTGAGAGTAAGGCCTACTGCTGTAGACAGCATCCATATAACTCATTGAACACAGAGAAGTCGAGCTGGTGCCTACCTACAGCCTTCAGCCCTACTGTCCAGCATTGGAGGTACTGGAAGGCACTCTGCACTAGAAAGGTAAGCACCAACCCAGTTACAAACCCTGTGATCTACTTATGTAGGCTTACACACACACACACACACACACACACACACACACACACACACACACACACACACCGGTTCTGTTCCTCTAGAGAACCCTGAATAACACAGGAAGGAAAGAGTTTGTTTCAGCTTACAACTTACAGCACACCATGAAAAGATGTCAGAGCAGGAACTCAAGGCAGGAACTTGGAGGCAGAAACTGAAACAAGAGGCCATGGAGATATGTGACTTACTGGCGTGCTCTCCATGGCTTGCTTTTCTTTCTTACACAACCCAGAACCACCTTTGCACGGGTTGTACCATCCACAGTGAGTCAGGCCCTCCCACATCAATCCTTAATTAAGAAAATGTCCTCACAGATCTGCCTATGGGCTAATCTGATGGAGAGAATCTTCTCAAGTGACGTTTCTTCTCAGATGGCTCTTGTGTCAAATTGAAGAAAAACCAACCGGCGCACGTTCTCACCTATTCTGTGTGTGCATTGTATGGTGGTTTGAATGAGAATGACCCCTCTAGGCTTATATAGTTTAACACTCAGTTCCCAGTGGACAGAACTCTTTGGGAAGGATTGGGAGGTGGGGTCTTGTTGGAGAAGTCTGTCAGTGAGGCTGTTAGATTTCCTATGATTTCCACTGTTCACTCTCAGCCTGTGGTTGTAGATCAGTACGTGAGCTCCCAGCTGTTCCTTTATTTTGCCATCATGTTCTCACCCTCCGAAACCACAAGGCAAATTAAATGCTAACTTTCCATAAGTTGCCATGGTCATGGTATTTATCACAGCAATATAAAGTAAATAAGGACACTTAAAATATATAGCTATTAATGACAGTCACAAAGTTGTAGAGCAAATCTCTTGAACTTATTCTTCCTGTCTAAGCAAAACTGGACATCTCCCCAATTCCTTCCTCTCCATCCTTGAGCCCCTGCTAACCACCATTCTCCTCTCTGCTTTTATGTGTTTGACTATTCCACATACAAGTGAGCTATGTGGTATTTATCTTGTTGGCTGGTTTATTCCACTTAGTACAGTACCCTCCATGTATTTTGTATGCATGTTGTCACAAATGACAAGATTTTCATCCTCTTTAAGGTTGACTAGTATTCTGGGTTTTGTGTGTGTGTGTGTGTGTGTGTGTGTGTGTGTGTGTGTGTGTGTTGCATTTTTAAATGTAGTTATCTATTGATGGACATTTAAATTGATTATGTATGTTGGCTATAGTGAATAGCCATGATAAAGATAGGACTACATATGTCTCTGGTGTGATAATTTCACTTCTTTTGGATATTTATCCAGAAGTGAGACTCCTACACCATTTGGCAGATCTGTTTACACCATTGGCTGACACTCCATTGTGTTCCCATAATAGCACCGACTACACAGTTACATTACCACCAACAGTATACAAGTTCCTCTTTCTCCACATCCTCACAAATAAAATTCATTATGACACATTTCCTGATGTGTTACTAAACACATCCAGTAGTAAGCAAATGTGGTTGAAAATAAGAAAATCTTCAACCATGCCATGTGACCAAATTCATGAACATTTCCCTCCAGGGTCTACTTCCCTTCAGACACTGACTGCAAACAAAGATTCACAGCCCCAAGTATGCTGACAGACTCTGGATCTATCATATCAAACGGAAAACATTAAGATGCTCAGCAATATGGCCCCAAGCTTCTAGACAGCATCTAGGATCAGAGTAAAGGGAGGTTTTCAAAGGTCAAAGCTTTACTGTAACAGTGAACCTTCTCTTATAGCAAGGTCAGCAGGAAGGGCACCGCGTCTTATTGCAGTGGCTGCTGGGTGACATCACAGGGGCTCCCCTCCGGTCCTCTCTTTACTGAAAAGAGATTGGCCAATAGTTCTGTAGGCTTGCTGTCAGAAGCACGAGGGAAGAAGGACAGACAGCCCTTAACAGTAATAGGTGTGGTGGCACTATGAGGGGACAGCCCTGAGGCAAGGATCAGAGGACACTGGATGTGCACCTGAAGGACCACAGAGTTACCTCAGAGTCACGAGTGACCCACTTCCTACGGCCGTTACATGGTTCTCACTTCGCACTCTCGGTTTGCTCAAGTGAAAACTCACATGAGCTCAGGTGCCAATGCATCAATTGGAGAAATGAAACGGGATGGTGAGGGGACTTGCCCCAAGTTTTACTTTGGTAATCAGCAGAAGTTGGACAAAATGAAAGTCTGAAGACACCTGAGCCGCAGATCCTTCCGTGAGGATTCACGTGGCACACCGGCTGACGTCAACAGGAAACTCTCAGTTCCCTTGGCAATGTGACCTTAAAGACTTCTGCATCAATTTATTTTAAAGTGCAGGATTAGGAAGCTGGGTGTGGTGGCTCGTGCCTAGGATTTCAGTACTTGGGAGGCTACTGCAGGAGGATTACGGGATCAGTTGAGCTACTAACAGGCTCAAGGCCAGTGAGGGCTACACAGTGAAATGCTGTCTCAAACAGCAACCAAAAAAAGGACGATTAAGAACTGAAGTACTCCCTGGGCTTGGTGGATGCTTGTAATCCCAGCTACTCAAGAGGCTGATGATTCTAAGCTGACTGACAGCCTGGGTGACGTGTCAAGATTCTGCCTCAAAATAAAATTTCAAAGGGCTGTGCGTGTAGCTCGGTGGTATAGCACTTGCCCAGCAAACACACAGGGCACACTTCATTCTCCACATGCTTTCATTTATATGCTCATACATTCTCTAATTTTCTACATAATTATAAAGGATATGTAAAAATAACACATTATTTTTGCTTTTCAATGAATCTTTTTGTGCCCTGAAAATATCCTTCATTTAGGATACTACTGTTCAAGTACTATTCTATATTCAATATATATTCAATGTATATTCTATATTCAATAGAACCTACCTGTAATGCCACCTTCCAAGTGGCAGAGGCAGGAGGGGAACCCTGAGTCTTAGGCCAGCCTGAGATATGTGCTATGTAGCAAGAGCCCGTCTCAAAAACAAACAAACAAACAAACAAAAAAAACCAACTAAACAAACAAACATACAAACCAACCAACATGAAACCAGAAATACACATGAACATAAATTAAAAACTAAGTAAGACATTGAAAAATATGTATTAGCCCAGAAACATTTGAGTTGATATTTGTACTTGAAAGATGTCTGGATTGCCACACATGAGCAAAATAAAAGAGGAGCCATGTTGGAAAATATTTGGCACATCATCAAAGTCAACACAAACCTACCATTTGATGGGGGAACTCCATGACAGGTACATACCTATGAAGAATAGAAAAGGATGGTCAACAAGATTCACACTTGAACGTAAGAGCAACACTTACTCATCGAAGACAAAAAGAGGAAACACCCCAAATGCCTGCCAACCAATGAATACATAGACAAAGGGTCTTATAACCATATTGTGAAATAGTTCTTAGTCATAAAAATTAAAACTGTCGTGAGTAAGCCAAGTAAAGGAAGTCAGACACAATAGGCATTTCCCATTTCTAAGTGTTTATAGACAATGTCCCGGACAGGTGAATCTACACAGAGTGGATCAGCAGCTCTTACAATGGAGGAGAGGGGAAAGTGGCTGCCCAAAGAGTAACAGGCTTACGTGTGAGGTAAGGAACATGTTCTAAAAGCAGCCACAGTAATGACATCCACTAAAGTTCGTTGACTTATACAGGAAACAAGAGTCATGTGGCAGCTGAATTTTATATTGGTCTCAGCAGTGCTATTTTTATATATTTATAAGTGTCCTTCTCCCTTCAAGAAGACCTGGGGATACTAGGGAGCTGGTGGATCAAAGTGGCGTCCGAGGAACACCAACTGCAAGGCTGCAGAGGTACTGATGTGGTAGAAGACAGCAGGAAAGAGAAGTAGAACATAACTAAAGGGAAGGATGAATAAGTGAGCCTAAAATAGTGTGCAGAGGGAGGGAAGTAAAAGTGAACTCACCACAGCAGCACTGTCTAGAAAAGAAAGAAATTAAATTAAAAAAAAAAAAAGGATGGTGAGGAAAACATCAGCCATAGATGGCTTCTGGACAGCTGTCACAGACCCTATCTCTTGAGTACCCTACATGCTTAGACATGTACCCTGTCTTTCAAACAGCACCCCAGAGGCTGAGTCTGTGACCTGGTTAACCAAGAGGCAACAAGGCCCCAGTGTTAAGCACTGTGATGTATTTGGTTAGGTGCTTATCATTTAGAAGTACATACAGAAAGACTCAGAAGTAACAGGATTTCTTGTATTGCTTTAAAATACTACCAGAAAAGATGGATGTGGAAGAAAGATATTATTAGGCACACTGATAACTGCTGGAATTGGCAGAAGAGAACATTATTCATTACACTACTCTACTTTCAAGTGGAAATTTTCTGTAAGAAAATCTTACAAGTAAAGAAATTTGAAAAAGAATCTCAACATTTGCTACATCTATGTCCTATGACCTCTGTGACAGCCCTATCCTATCTGGAATGCTGCACTCCTCTATCACTTCAGCATCTGGGTCTTTATGCAAATGCTACCCATGGACCTTTTAATCTCGTAGGTGTGTGCTGTCCCCTTTTCCACCCACTTTTTCTCTACAGCAGTTTTCTTCTGACATCTTCTCCCTCATGAGTTCATAGTACAGCATTCAGTTTGTGCCTTGAACTGTTCTAAATTTTCTACACACACACACACACACACACACACACACACACACACACACACACTTTGATTAGGGCATAATCTGTCAAGATATTTCAGATTATTACCAACCCAGCCAATCCACAATAAAAATAAACTCTCTTGCTTTCCAAATAGCAGCCAAGGGGCCAGTGGCTGAGAGCAAGATGAAGACTATTAAAAAGTCAAGATGACTAAGAAACTTTTGGTGTGGGAACAAACCTGGAAGTCCTTTAAGGGGAAGATGCTCCAGAAATGTGGACAGTTGACATAAAATTAACTCGAGTTCCAAAGAAAGGAAGAAGAGGGAAAGGAGGGGGAAGAAGAGTGGGGAACCAGCCCAGACCTCCAAACAAACAGAAACCCACCTTTTTAGCCTCACAGTCCACTAGAAGATGCTAACAGGGTTATCTCTTGGAGAGGCGCACACAGCCCAAAAAGCTGTTTTCAGATGGGTAGACCCAGGAGACCCAGGCCAAACTAATATAGCCCTTAATATCTCAGACCCACAGGTGAAGGGAAGAAGTTTAAACATCATGACCCAAACTCCCTCCAGAAGAACAGTACTTATCAGCCATGTGATAGTGTATGCATTTACTTCTCTGGCACTAAATCTCTACAAGACTTTGAAGTGAGGGTGAGCAACCAAAGGCTCCTGTTTTTATACAGGTCACGTGACAATTCAGATCATTTGGCAATTCAGCCATATTTATATGTTTTTAAATAACAGTCCATGTCTCCTTAGCCATCCCAAAAGCTATCTTTTATAAACTTATTTCCAAATGAAGAAAGAGAAGAGAAGGATACCACATTGATTTTCAGAGCTCAGATGTTCTCAGAGCCACTAGAATGTGTTGCAATAAAAAAAAGCCAAAGAACATAAGGAAAAATAGCCTGACTACAGTTTTCAAAACTTGACATCAATCAGAGAAAAGCACCCGCTCACACCTCAGCCCTCTGTGTTATTCTAGTTCCCCACAACACCACACACACACACACACACACAACACACACACACACACACACACACACACACCACACCACACCACCTTGGAGGGCTAATGTACACTTCCCTCTTTTAATAAATATAAAGCCAAAGATGCAATCATTTTTTTTAAAGAGAAGAAGATTTTTACCCTAAGGGTAAATTATGCTGGGTGTGTGGTTTCATGTTCTATTCATTTACCATTATCCAGCTGCCAGATTGACAAAAACACCCAAATCTAAAACCTCCTTTTCCCCCTAAGAAGTATTTTTTCCTTCTCAATTTGTACTTCATGTTCTGATAGACATAGAGCATCTACTCAATATGAGAATACTAGTATTATTATTTAATGGATCAGAAAAACTGAAAGTGATAACCACAAAGCCATCCAATGGCTCTTTGGAGAACTGCAGCCTGGAATCCTGCTCCAGGGCCTCCATTCTCAAGCCACAGCCCCCCTCTATGTATGGAATAAAACCCAGGGCAGAGAGCACACACGCACTCACATGCACACTCACACATGCACTCACACACCTCCCAGGCAGTAAGGTGATTTTAAGACACTTATGAGCTCCATGACCTTGACCAAGGCACGGAATCTCTCTGCGCTCCATTTCCATTTCCAGTTTGCTGTGAGAACTAACTGAGTTGTAGCGTGTGAGCCTCAGTCTGGCACATTGTGTTCTCTAAGTTAACTTTGCTATCACTGGTCTCTCTGTTGCAGGGCAATTCCAAATTCCCCAGAAGACGGATGGCTAGGGAGCCCTTCTTCTATTCCCCATCCTCCGATTCTTCTTTCAGGTCCCTCCTCGGGTTAGTACTAAATGTACAAAGCAACCAGAGATCTTTCGGGGGCACAATGGAAAGATGTAATAGGATCGACAGGCACCAGCATCACTGGGATTATTCCCTCTGGAAGCCCGGGCATGCTTATTTAAGAAGAACTGCTCAGATGTTAACAGTCACATAGGATACTACACCAACCTCTCTGCATCAGCAATATGAATCTATTGTTAGTGATGAGGGAAACTATTCGAATCTGTCAGTTGTATTCTGTGTGTGCACTGAGATGAGCCGGGACATGGACCAGGAGGTGGTCGCTCTTTTCAGCACATGACTTACTTCTCACTATCAAATAAAGTTGTGTCTACTTGAATATTTGCCCATGGCTCCCACAGACTCTTTCCTATGTAAAAACAAACAAACAAGGGGGCTGGAGAAATGGCTCAGTAGTTAAGAGCACTTATTGCTCTTGCAGAGGACCCAGGTTCAAGTCCCAGCACCCACATGGTGGCTCACAACCATCCATAGCTGTGGGGTCCGAGGCCTTCTAGTGATCTCCTTAGGCACCAGGGACACACATGACACACAGATAAACATGCGGACAAAACACTAAAACATAAACTAATGAGAGAGAGAGAGAGAGAGAGAGAGAGAGAGAGAGAGAGAGAGAGAGAGAGAGAGAGAGAATGGAATAAAAACTGCCCACCTCTAGGCCTCAGGTTCCATGACCCTCAAATTTCTTCGCACCCCTCCCGACTCTATGTAGACCCTAAGGAACTGAATGAGAAGACATAGTTCCTATTATCTGATAACCAAGGGCTGTGAGGAGCAATGTCAGGTGGTGAGGCAGCCAAAGAGGAACTGAGTGCTGTGGAGATGCAGAAACAGGCATGCTTTGACCCTTGCCACAGGGAGTTACAAAAACATCAAGTTTGCATAAAACTTCCCTGGCAGCTGTGGGCAGGAGCTGTAGTCACTCACTACAAAGGCCACCCTGAACGCTTTGCGCTTTGCTAGGACACCTCACTCCCTGCGGCTCATTTACCTTTCAAACTCTCCGGGAAGTGAAACCCAGGCTCTCTCACCTCACCAAGGAAGTGCCTTGACAAATATTTGGCCTTGAGATGGTCTAAGGAACCCCAAGTTTGCTAACTGGTTCCCAGCTCTCTCACACCCCAACTTCAGCTGAAAGATCTCGCACTTGGCACTGGGACTCTCGGTAGGGGCAACTCCAGAGTACGCGTTTCTTTTGATCCTAAGCTCTCATTTAGGGTAATAACCCTTTCTCAAGCATCCTCAGTCCCACAGGGAATCCTCTGCAATTCTGCACTGGTGTCAGCAGGTGGGCCGGGTCGGAATCGCCCCAGTTCCAGGTCAGCAGGTGGATGAACTTCAGGTGGAGTGTGCTTGCTTATGTGGCAAAAAATGTTTTTCTGCCACCTCGAGAAGTCCAGGGCTGTGAGGATGGGGTTCTCACAGTTCATGTAAGGGCCTATAGAGAACTGAGAAGACCCAGGGGGCCACCTGGGTTCAGGCTCTTTATGGCCTCCAGGGACTACGCCTGGCCAACAGTACCTCCTCTCCTGGCCCTTCCCTTTCTCAAAAGAGCACTCGTTTTGCAAAAATCACACCGCAAAAGTCCCCTTCTCCCCCGAGAAACACATTACCACAGCCCCCAAGTAGCCATGACACTGTCCTGACCACCTCCAGGACCACAGGTTATCTACATCGGAGGCCTCCTGTGCTCCTCGCTCATCCTCATAGTGTCCCCGCCTCCCGTGGCTGGCCCCCAAGGCTCCTGGCCGCCTTCAAGGGGACACTGCTTTGCGGAACCTTGGGGACACACAAAGAAGTCCGAGATGGAGCCGGGACGCTGCTGGGACGCGGGTCATCTTCGCTTCCCGCTGCCTGTGACGCCCACGACGTGAAAAGCCCCGGGGAAGCGAAGCCTGCAGCTGCACGCGTGAACGCGGGGACACTGGGACGTGCTACCGAGTGGGCGCCCTGGACCCATGCGTCGAGCTTCATTCTGCCCTCGGACGCCACCAACCCGCCACACCCGTCTGAAATAAGCGCGAAACCAAACTGGCACAAATGAGCTCCCAGCCCCCAACTCCCAAGCAGCAGCTTCCCCACTCTGATGTGTCAGCGCTGAAGTCAGCGAGCCTCCCGTGGGGGCCGTGGCTTACCCGCGCCTCCTGGCCGTCATATCCACCTAATAGCCACCTTGCCATGTGGCCGCGGTAGGTCCGGATCACCTCGTCGGTGTGCGGCCAACAGCTCCGAGGTTCTGATGGTGCAGAGAGAAGCTGCCAACGAATACAGAAAGTTTTCACCAATAGAAACCTAAGTCCTCTTGGCTCAGCTTCACGTGCAACCACCCTCAGCCCCTCTAGGTGGCGCTGGGTGCTCTCTCGGGGAAAGGATTGGGACCGTTAATCCTGAAGACTGACCCAGCATCCCAAGGCTTGCTTCTTTGCTTTTTTGCAAAACCGACCTCCATCACTCCAGATGGTTCTTTGCTTTTTGTCCGTTATCATTTCCAGGTCATGGAGCAAATGCAATGAAATTCTGGATTCTTTGTCTAGCATCTCTGAAACATCCCCAGTGCCTGGTACATCCTGGTTTGGAGCGGTTTAAACTTAACTAGTTGTTGACTCTTCAGAGGAGATTAGCAGCCAATAAGGCAAAGTCAGCTAAATACTAGCTGCCAGTCATTGCCCCTCCCCCCTTTCCTTGTGGTCAGTTTGTTTGAGAGTTACACTGGGTTAGACCTGGAAAAATTCCGTGTCAACTAAACACCCACTGGGGGAAACTTACATTAAAAAGTCAGAAAGTGGAGCAGATGGGAGGCAGGAGGAATGTACCTTTGATGCCAGCCTGGGCTACATAGCAAGACTATTTCATGAAAAGTCAATAGGCAAACTGTGTAAGTTAATGCTAGTATTTGTTGCTCATCTGCTGTGCCTTTAATTGTTTTTAAGCAGCCTTAAAAACATCCCTGACTGCAACAAATCATCAATCCTGCTTCAAGGATAAGGGGTCTGTGGCTTACAAAGTTCTTTAATAACTCCTCTGAGGCCACACAGCTAAATAGCACAGATAGACTTTTAAGGTAGGTGTATCTGGCAGCAGATCCTAAGTTCAATTTCTATGGAGCATCAAACAGGCAGATGAATAAGGTAAAGGGGGCCGTGTGAGAATCTTGTTTCAGGGATATCAGAAAGGAAAGAAGACACAGGCTGGGACGGGAGGGAGAATCTTAGCAACAGCGAATGCCATGCAGAACAAATTGGTGTTAATTAAGGTTTGAATCTGAGACATCTCCCACAGATTTGTTTTTTGAAAGCCTGTTCCCCAGTGGCTGGTGATATTTTTGGGAGATTCTGGAGCCTTTAGGAAGTAGAGCGGGGCTGGTGGAAGTAGGTCACTAAGACAAGGACTTTCAAGTTTGCAGCCCAGCCCCAATTCCACAGCTTTCCGCTTCCTGGTCCACTCCTAGATGAACCAGCCTTTGCTACCACCTCGCCGGCAGACAGAGTTGTGCCTGCCATCCTGACCTCCGCTGACTGAAACCCCTCTGAAACTGTGAGCCAAAACAAGCCTTTCCGCCCTGGAGTTAATTCTTCCAGGTGCACCACTAATCAAAGAATAAAAGCAAATGCTCTGGAAGATGGTGGTGAGGCTCAGTAGTAGAGATGTGTGCCCTGAGTTCAGTCCCTGGCACTGGAAGAAGACAGATATCAAATGGCAGACCAAATGAAGTCCTAGCTAGGAAAAGGATTCTTGGGCTAGGGATATGCAGGTCAGTGGCAGATTGCAGGAATACATATGGCCCCACAGTCCCCGATCTATAAAGACAAAAAAAAAAAAGTTTTCTCATAGGGTGACTAGCAATTTTTGAACAAACATTATAGGAGTTTTGACCTATGAAATCATCTTTACCAAATTTGCCATTTGGCTGACCTCCTGTGAGAGCACCTTACCAAATCTGAATGTGCATAGAATCTGGATCTAGCTCATTGGGTCAAACGCTTGCCTTGCAAGCATTACAGCCTGAGTTCAGTTTCCAAACCCTATGCTGGGGGTGAGGGGGCTGGGCATGGTGGCACTTGTTGTCCAGAACTGGCAGGTCAGAGACAGGTAGACACCTAAGACTCCCTAGCCAGCCATCCCAGCCTACTGGGCAAGTTCTAGGCTACTGAGAGTCCATCTTTATAAGCAAGGTGAGTAGCAGTTGCAGAAGGATGACTACAGAAGTTGTCCTCTGGTCTCTACATGTACCAATACTCACTCACACACACACATACACACACACACACACACACACACACACACTCACACATGTGCACACACACAAAGAATATACATTATTTCCCATCTAGTCACAACAGAGGTCTACATTTTGAAAGAGAATCTTGAGAACTAAGAGGAAGTTTTAAGGACACACCATTCAATCTGAAAACACTCTCTAGAAGTCTTCCATGTTCCTTCTGTGAAAGAACTTCCCCAGCATTAAATATAAGGACTGGGATTGCTGAGGCTGCCTAGGTGACTGGCCAATTCTCACTCACCAGTTACTATAACTGAGCATCACCCAGGTAAAGCATAAGTCTCACATGTTTCCCCCCCTCCCCCCGCCCCCGATCCCTGAAGAAGGCCAATGGCAAGGAGGTCTGAGACTAGCATGAAAGACATGAATGTCAGGGACAGTTTAGCCCTTTAGCCAGGGAGCATTAGATGAGCACACACATAAAGCTTTTCTGTGGCCAGAACATTCTCATTGTCACAAGAGAGTAAGAGCCTGGCTGTGGCTGCCCTGCAAAACCTAGCCAGGCTTCTCAAGAAGCCATTGTGCTGTGAGCAGAACTTTGACCCTGCCTTTGAACTCAGCTGACAGGGTCAGGAAAGAGGAAACCAGTCTCTACAAAACAGGAAGGGAATGGGAGGAAACAAACTCCATAATAAGCCGATGGAGCCTAACGGTGTCACCCCCATGCAGAAGTCAGGGTAGGGAGGCTGACCCTGTACCACAGAGACACCAAGACATGTGGCGAGGGACAAGACCAGCAAGGGAAGCTGCATTCAGCTGCTCAGTTGCTTTTCTTCTTGCCAGCCTGTCTTAAACAGCCATTACCTACAAAGGGACAGATCCGTGCTTACACGAGAAACCTAGAACAAATCCATAGAGACAGAAGAATAAAGATCACCAGGGGCAGGAGGGACGGCAAAGGGGGAGTTATTATTATTTCGTGAGTACAAAATTTCTGCTTAGGATGATAGGCATGTGGGACTGGATTGTAGTGGCGATTGTCCGACACCGTAAATGGACTCAATGTGACTAAAAAGGGTTGAAATAGATAGTTTTGTATATTTTGCCACAATGAAAACATACACACACACATATTTATTAAAATCCATTATCACAGTACAATATCCCTTTGGACTAAAAGCTCAAGGGAATGCCGTATGCCTGAGAACAATTGGAGACTTTCCCCCTGAGTTTTAACAAATCTTTCATCATTTGCTCCTATTATAAGTACCAAGGCTGGGCCTCTGGGCTGTTTTTCTCTCCCATCAGGAAGATATTCTTAATCTTTTTTGGCCTGTTTTCTTTGTTTTAAGATGGTTTCACTCTACCCAGGCTGGCCTTGACCGCTTAGGCTCATAAAATCCTCTTGCCTGGTCATCCTTAGTAGTAGGCTGGTGGGATACTTTGAATAGGTATGGCCTCCATAGACTCATGTGTTTGAACTCTTGGCCTGTAGGGAGTGGCATTATTAGGAGGTGTGGCCTTGTTGGAGTGGGTGTGGCTTTGTAGAGGATGTGAGTCACTCTGGGGGTGGGCTTTGAGGTCTCCTATGCTCAAGCTACACCCAGTGTGGCCCACAGACTCCTTCTGCTGTCTGCAGATCAAGATGTAGAACTCTGCTCCTTCTCCAGCACCACGTCTACTTGTACACTGCCATGTTCCACCGTGATGATAATGGGATGATAATGGACTAAACCTCTGAACTGTAAGCCAGCCCGCTGAGATGTTTCCCTTTACAGGAGTTGCTGTGTTCATGGTGTCTTTTCACGGCAGTAGACACTCTAAGACAGTGGGACTGAAAGCCCACACCATACCGCTAGCCTGTCAGTCACCGCTCTGCGTGCTTCCCCTGCTGCTAAGTGCCTTGGAGTACAAGGGAGCGTGCTCAGAGGCAGCCTACCCTGGAAGAGGTTCTTTGCCTAAGAGATGGGGATAATTAACAAAAAGAGTGTGGACCCACCCCAAAGCACAGCCACAGGTTCAGGCCATCCCCAATCCCTAGGGCTGATTCCTGGAGGTGACAGAGCAAGGACCTTTGTGTCTGACTTATAGCAAGCACACACACCCCCACCCCCCCAACCCCCGTCTTCATTATATAGTCTCTATTTCTCCTCTCTAAAAGTATTTTTAGCTAGAGTGGTAGAGCCAGAAGCTGCACCTGTTTTGTGGTCTATTTTTATGATTAAATGTGGTATACAGAAAAAAATTGGGGTTCCACATGAGTGCAGCCCTGGTTTGCTATTAGAACTAAAAATATTACATAGAAAGTCCCAGACATGCCAGGACTACATAGTAGGTAGATGATGTCAAAAAAAAAAAAAAAATGACAAGGCTAGGTGGTGGGGGTGCACACCTTTAATCCCAGCACTTGGGAGGCAGAGCCAGGCAGATCTCTGTGAGTTCAAGGCCAGCCTGGTCTTCAAAGTGAGATCCAGGACAGGCACACAGAAAACCTGTCTTGAAAAACCAAACCAAACCAAACAAACAAACAAAACAAAACAAAAAAAAAAAAAACAAAAGTAAAGAACTAGAAACAATGAGTTGGGGGTGTCCCCTGGTGGTAGAGCACTTGCCTAGCATGTACAACACCCATTCACCATCTTGCTCACTGTTTTTGGGGTCCAGGAGGAGGCCTTTCCTCATCCACCTTTCTTTCCTTGGATCTCCAACCACCATCACCCCCGCCCCAAATCTAACACCGTACTTGATAACATTTGGTTATTTCATGAATGTCTGTGACCTCTCACATCGTTCATGGGGTGTGGCCTGAGTGTACTGTTACAAAACAGAAAGGCGTTAAACTGAGCTTATTCAAGTCCAGGAACAGTTACTATGCCCAAAGTCCGGTCTTTCCATCAGCCTCTGAAGTCTTCGCTGGTGTGAGAGCAGATGCATTTTCGTTCTCTCTTTCTCACCCCTGCCTCAGTGACCCTAAGAGCCACAGCGGCCCTCACACTGTGGTCCTTGTCTTCCTTCCTTTGCATCCGGGTCACCAACCTCACCTTACATCCTCCACAAGTCCCTCCTGGTGCCTCACCTCTGGTGTCTCACTCACTCGGTCGTAGCCATCTGGTCTCACTTAGACCACTTCCTGAGGCATTTCCATGTGGATTACATGGTAAGGAGGGGCTGAAACACGTAGATAAAAGCTTCTGTGGCTGGGGTGAATTTTATTCAAGAGCTCTGGTGCAAGAAAAAAAATCACATTACTTTTCTACAGTTTCTTCTAAATCAAGTTAACTTGCTTTCCTTACTTGACTAAGTGTCAAGACATTATATCTGTGGTGTGTTGGGAGCAGGTACCTTCCTTACAGCTTCCTAAGAGCTCCTGGGTACTCATGAACACTTTGGGGAAATTTTCTGCTCTTTTATCTGTCCTGATGGGTGCAGAAATTCCCATTTTCAAGATCAATATTAGTTTGTCCGGTTGCATGCTCTACAGTAAGCACAGGCATGGAGTGTGTGGGGGGGTGTCCTTCACCAGATCCTGGGGTTTTCTCACTAAGTATCCGTGGAGTAAGTCCCCCATTCCTCATTCACAGGCCTCACACTTCCCATCACAACATACAGATAGAAAAATATCTTTTTCTGATCTCTGATTAGAAGAGGTCCCATCCACATTCTCTCCATCCGCCCATCCACACCACTCCATACCCTGCCAAACGCAGGTACCTTCTGCCTTCCTCCACGTCGTATCATAGAGCCACGGTTACACTGAATCTGGAATCCTTTAACGACCTTGGGAGACTCAAAACCCTGCTGGGCTGAGGGAGGTGAGGGAAAAGTGCTCACACTGGACTCAGAGGTTGCTAGGAAACAATAAAAACAAAAATGGATTCCTTAATCAATTATCAACCATGACAAAATTCAAATGACTTCTTCAGTAAAAGTGCTACAGGTGTTCAAAATTCTAAAACACCGCTACAGTGAATGCCAGCAGACACTGGTCTCCGGTCTGAGTAAAGCTGCATCTCTACAAAGTACAGTATTAATTCAGCATCAGCTCCTCTCTATCAGTTCATCTCACCAACCACCACCATTCTTCAGCTTGATTCACCAAGCCAATCCTCTACCTAAAAATATATTTCCAGTGTCTATTTGCCTGCGGGGACAAAAGGCACCCGCCACCACCACCAAGAGTATCCTCACCTATCCCACTTCCCATAGTTACACTTTTATAATAATCAGTAATTACCATTTGTGTTTATGTATCGGTCCCAAAGACCCTTTGACTCTATCAGAGCCTATGAGGCGGAGCCAATACAATGGGTTCCAGGGATGCCCGTATCCTAATTCTGGAACCTGTACTTGTAGTTAGACTAGGAGGAATTAGAGCTGGAAATGGAATCAATTATTAGACTCTATGTCATTTCTTACTTCTGTTTCTCTTAATAATTCTAACAATCAAGAAATTGGCAAGAGCTACCACTCGGGCCCGGAACCGGGACTACAAGGTAGCCCACCCCACACCCACCACATCTATGAACTGCTGGAGCATGTGAAGGGGCTGGACCTGCTGATCCAAAGCTACAGGATCTCCCTAACACAGGGCAACAATAGGATTTCCAAGAGGAGCTTGAGTGAGAGCTCACTATTGACAGGGCAGTAGAAGCCAAGGCCTCAAACCAGACCAATGACGCATTGCAAAGAACACTTCAAAGTAAAGATGTATAAAGATATACTAAAGATATACTGTGTGACTCACTGGACCACGCTACAGCTTCCACACTGTTGTTTGGTTGGTTTGGGTTTTGGGTTTTGGTTTTGTTTTTCTTTAAATTTTGTTTTTGGGGGAAGGCTGCAAGAGCAGAGGGTAGGAAGGGAATGGGGAGATGAGTGGGATCATATGCATGATGTGAAATCCACAAAGAAGCAATAAAGTTGTGTGTGTGTGTGTGTGCTTAAAAAAGAAATTGGTAAGAAGGCTGGAGAGTTGGCCCAGCAGCTAAGAGTGCATACTAATACTTCAGAAGACATGAGTTCAGTTCCCAGTACCCACATCAGATGGCTTAAAAGCACCAGTAGGTTTAGCTCCAGGGCATCTGACACCCTCTTCTGGCCTCCACTGGCACTGCTCTCTTGAGCCCATATAACCTCCTCCCCACACCATACACATACGATAAAAATAAAATAAAAGCTTTTTAAAGAATTAAATTGGCAAGGATGAGCTGAGTGGACATGGTGGGGTTCATGTCTGTAATTTCAGCACTTGGGTGGCTGAGGCAGGAAGAGTGCCATGCATTCAAGACCAGCCTGGATTACATAGTTCCAGATCAACTTGAGCTATAGAGTAAGACCCTGCCTCAAAAACAAAAGCAAACAGAAGGAAAGAAAACTATAAAGAAGTTGGAAACTCAATTGTGTAAACTCAAAAGCACGGTGGATTTGCGATGGTGATCCGAACTCTGTACTTGTAGAAACAAGTGCAGATTCCACTGACGGATCAGTTCGCAGTCTTAGCAGTCTGAAGGACTTCCTCCTCTGAGAGTAAACTTCATTTCCATCAGTGTTTACAGACTGCCTGGTGAGACAGCTTGTGACCGTCTGCTCAACACTGATGACACTGCATTTTGTGCAACACTCAGCACTGTGGAGAAGGAAAGGCATGCAGAACAGACCCAAAAAGCCATTGCCACACTTGGTCAGCTAAAAAGGGCTTGAGTGCTGATCTCAGGCAAAGGCAGAAGTGACCAGGGGAAAAGAACTCTGCTTCCTGTGCTGAGTGGTGAGTGCTTTGTAGCTGGAGCTATGTGCTGACCACACTCACCAGGCTGCTTGGCGGAGGGGATTTTCCTTTGTGCATCTGAAGTTTTATAGAAGTCCTATTAGTTAAACCAATGAAAGGCAGATCGTTCAGCAGAAATTCTTGTAAAACAGAGCAGAGGGAAAGCCTGGCTGCCTTGTGCCGCTACCCCAAGCTAAGCTTGGCTGGAATATAAGCAGGAAAAGTGGGAAGATAAGAGATAAGCATCTGAAGCCCTGGAATTGCAGCCTTGTGCCAAGAGGGGCAGGGCTGCTAAAGGGCTTTGAACCCTGGGGTATGAACAAGCTGAAAGCCTACTGGTAATGACTTGCACCCCACACACACACATCCACCCTGCACCCTACACCCCCAATCCCACTGGAAATTCAAAGTTCTTTAAGGAAGTGCTTCCCAAACACCAATGGATGTCACATTATCTGGCAGCCTGCAATCCCCATCAGTTGGTCTTGGGTGAAGCACTGCCCTGAGCAGCTTCAGGAGATGCTGAAGGCTTTTACCCATAGCCTGTTCTCCAAGCATCAGACTTTTAGAGAGATGTGCTGGTTAGATTATTTGTCAACTTGACCCAAGTTAGAGTCATCTGGGAAGAGGCAACCTCAATGGAGGAAATGCCTCCCTCGGGTTGGCCTGTAGGGCATTTTCTGGATGAATGGTTGATGTGGGAGGGCCCAGTGTACTAGGGATGGTGCCAGCCCTGGGCAGGTGGTCCTGGCTTGTTTTAGAAGGCAGGCTGAGATTGCCACGGGGAACAAGCCAGTATCCACATCCCTCTGGGGCCTCTGCTCCAGTTCCTGAGCCAGGCTCCTGTCTTGAGTCCCTGCTCTGGCTTCTCTCAGAGATGGACTAGAAACTGTAAGCTGAAATAAACCCTTTCCTCCCCAAGTTGCTTTTGGTCATGGTCTTTACTGTAGCAATAGAAAGCTAAGACAAGTGAGTGCTCTTGAGTATCCACCATTGATATCTCAGAGTTGTGAGACGGTGAGGATATGGCTAGACGGCTCGTACAAAGCTCTTTTCTAACCTCAAGTATCTGTGGTTTTCTGGGGTGACCTAACTGCCCAGGCAGAGAGAGCTGTGACAATGTCGTTAGTCATTTATTCTGAGCACTTCGGTTGTTCCGGACCATTACTTAGACTCTGCACTTTCAGCTCAGAACTCTCGGTCTCATCTGCACTGTCTGTGTTCAGTTCCTGAACGGGTTCTGAAACTCTCTTTTTTCCTGTTGTCTGCAGTGAGACTAACACCCCCTCCCCCCACGCACACACGCCCACTTCTAGAGGTTGTTATCTGTCGACACAGAAAACACAGCTCTCATCTCACAAAGTATAAGAGACAATAATCATGGGACCAAATTTGAGTGACTCTGACTGCGGAGCCAGGTTCCCTCTGTGGCTTCACCTGAACACGTGGAGATACATAGAATAATAGTTACGGGCTAATTTAAGATATAAGAGCTAGGTAGCAAAAGGCTTGAGCCATGCAGTTATAATTAATATAAGCTTCTGTGTGTTTACTTGGGGACACGTGTGGAAAAGATTTGTCCCAACTGCAAGCTGGGACACAGGAAAACTTCCAGCTACATCCCTCAGATTTCATGTTCCAATGAGGAAAGTGTTGGGTGGAGTTTTTATATAGTAAAGGAACAAAGAGAGTTAGTGTGGTGGTATTGTGTTCCCCAAAACATTGTGCACCCCAATAAATGTATCTGAGGTCAGAGAACAGAACAGCCACTAGATACAGAGGCTGGGAAATAGTGACACACACACTGTCTTTAATCCTAGCATTCCAGAGGCAGAAATCCATCTGGATCTCTGTGAGTTCAAGGCCACACTGGAAACAGCCAGGCATGGTGACACACACCTTGAATCCCATGAAGTGATGGCAGGAAGCAGAAAGGTATATAAGGCATGAGGACCAGGAACTAGAGCTGGTTAAGCTTTTAGGCTTTGAGCAGCACAGTTCAGCTGAGATTCATTTGGATGAGGACTCAGAAACTTCCAGTTCAAGGAAACAGGATCAGCTGAGGAATTAGCAAGGTGAGGTTAGCTGTGGCGTGTTCTGCTTCTCTGATCTTCCAGCATTCACCCCAATACCTGGCTTCAGGTTTGATTTTTATTAGTAAGAACTTTTAAGATTCGTGCTACAAGTTATAAACCAAGGCATTTTTTTTTTTTAATGGTAAAAACAGCAGAGAGGTGGTTACGGTGGGCAGAGGCGTCTCTCTCTCTAGGCTTCAGATACTGTCTGATGACACGCTTAGCCTTGGCCTTGGGACAGCCAGTGGTCTGCTAAGCTAAACCCCAAAAGCTTTCTATCTGTTGATCACAGGATGTCAGGTCTGACACAGAGGCGGGTGAGAAATGGCTGTTTAGGAAGCCAAAGCTAGCTCGAAATGAAGGATAATTAAGCTTTAGATCTACAGTGTTCCAACCTCTCCCCATCAGTGCGGTGCTCATCGGTCTGCGGCTTCTTTCCTGCAATTCTTGTTCACACACCAAACCAAGAGCCTCGGATTCTCCAAGTGTGACCACTGGGCCTTGATTTGGGTACTTTAGGGATTTGAAGAGAGGTTACAGATAAATTCATTAGACTCTTTTTTTACTTTGGTGCTGCAGTGAGAGAAAGGGGAGTCTAGCGGCCCTTGGGTGTGTCAGTACAGCATATGTGTGCACAAGTGTGAATGAGGGTGTGAACGCAGGGCTGAGCCGATATCCACACCCAGAAGCACTCAAGATAGGTACCAAGGTAGTTGGGGCAGGAACTCAAGCAGGGCAGGAACCCAGAGGCAGAAACTGAAGCAGAGGCCATGGAGGAGTGCTACTTACTGGCTTGCTCTCCATGGCTTGCTCAGCCTGATTTCTTTTTTCTTTTCCTTTTTTTTTCTTAATTAAATTTATTTAGTAATTTTTACATCCCAACCGCAGTACCGCAGTTTCCCCTTCCTCCTCTCCTCCCACTTCCTCCCCACCATCTCCCCTCTGCCTCCCACATCTACCCACTCCAGTCCAGAAAAGGGCAGGTCTCCCATGGACACCAACAAAACATGGCACATCAAGTCTCAATAGGACCAAGCACCCACGCCTGGATTGAGTCTGGGTAAGGCAGCCCAGTGTGAGGAGTAGGTTCCCAAAAGCCAGCTAAAGTGTTAGGGACAGCCCTGCTCCCACCGCCCGGAGTCCTGCAAGCAGACCAAGTCACATAACTGTCACAGATATGCAGAGGGCCTAGGTCAGTTCCACGCAGACTCCCTGGTTGTCAGCTCAGACTCTTTGAGCTCCTGTAAGCCCAGGTCAGCTGACTCCGGGTTCTCTCGTGGTGTCCTTGACCCCTCTGGCTTGTACAATCCTTCCTCCCTCTCTTCTGCAGGATTTCCCAAGCTCTGCCCATGTTTGTCAGCCCACTTTTTATAGAACCAAGGACCACCAGCCTAGGGATGGCACCACCCACCGTGGGCTGCTTTCCATGTCAATCACTAATGAAGAAAATGCCTTCCAGGCTTGCCTACAGCCCAATCTTTTTTTTTTTTTTTTTTTTTTTTCAGTTGAGGGTCCCTCCCTCCTCTCAGATGACTTTAGCTTGGGTCAAGTTGACCTGAAACTAGCCAGGGCAGGCATACTTAACAGAGAGGCCATGGGTGTTAAGTAACCTGCAGAACCCTAAGAACTGTTCTGGCACATGGTGGATGCTGAACATAGTGATAGCTTTCATGATAGTGAGGAGGAGGAGAGGAGAGGAGAGGAAGAGGAAGCAGAGCAAGAAAAAGGGAAAGTGAAGAAAGAGCGTGTGGTGGTGATTGGCTCAGAAGCCAGGCAGAGAGTCTTATAAAGCTAATAACAGTGGCATTCCAGCAAGCGTTTAACAACTGACATCCAGAACCCCACTGGGTAAAGGATTTGGCAAGATCGGTCCCTAGTCTCTCCGAGGTTGATATGCTGAAGGCATGAATACTGGGACAGTGGTGTCTCTTTTGTGTCATACCCCTACTGATACTGAGTGTACCCCCATTGTTAAAATACCCCTACTGATACTGAGTGTACCCCCATTGTTAAAATGGGAACTTTGGTTTTATGTAATTACACGTGTGTTGCTGAAACAGAATATGTTTAATTTTAAAATATAGGGGTGGGGTGGTAAGATTGTTCAGCTTGCTTCCAAGCCTAAGAACCTGAGTTAGATCCTAGGACCTTTGACAGAATTGATTCCTAAATACTGTTCTCTGACCTTTACACAAAATATGGCAGGTGTGTGCATGCACACTCAAGCATAAATAATAAATAAATTAATGTAAATTTTAAAAATAGGAAAACTGAAGCCGGGTGGTGGTGGCAGCGCACGCCTTTAATTCCAGTACTCTGGAGGCAGAGCCAGGCTGATCTCTGTGAGTTCGAGCCCAGCTTGGTCTACAAAGTGAGTTCCAGAACAGGCTCCAAAGCTACACAGAGAAACCCTGTCTCGAAAAATAAAAAAAAAAAAAAAAAAAAAAAAAAAATCTGGCAAGATTTGTATACATTCTCTATTATACAGGAGTGTTAACTCCAATTCCAGCCCTCAGGAAACAGAAACAGAATCACTGTGAGTCAATGCCAGCCTTGATCTACGCAGCAAGTTCAAATCCAGCCACGGCTATACAAGAAGACCCTGTCTCAAAAAAGGTAAAAGAAATAGTTTCTGTAGTTCATTTAATAACGTAACAAAAAAGATGTGTGAACACCTCAAGTATCAGCCTTGCCTCATCCTATACACAAAAAGTGATGTAAAATGGACCACAAAGCTAAATGGACAGACCGAAGAGTAAGTAAAATTCAACAAAATTCAGAGCAGAATGAACTCCATTTTATTATGAGGTGAACAATGATTATGATTATGTAAGCAGCCACCACACAGGCCCTTAGACCTCAGGGCTCCTGACTGTTATCCGCACCATTTGGGGTCATTTGGGCTCCCCAGTGGGAGGCGGACCTGAGTTCTTGTTGCTGAGGCTGCATTCTCTGTGCTCCAGGGGACACTCGGCAGCCATGTGACTCCTTTGGGTAAGATGCTTCTCTTTGGGCCTTCGTTCTCTTCTTTGAAAGCAGATGCGACCCCAGTAATACCTAGTACACAGAGCTGTCGGAAAGGCCTACTGAGACACACAGCAGACACTCCAGACATAACGGAGAAGATTAGCATTGGAAATAGGGGCCTCAACACTATCTGCAACTTAGTGGAATCTTCGTGTCGGCTGTGGTGTGTATTTACTGGGGACTTAGAATGAATCATGAATGATTACATTGATGGGATCAAGTAACACACATATGCAAAACATACAGACACACACACACACACACACTTGGATTTCAGAAGCACTAGAACCTTTCCAATTAATGATTAGTGACAAAGAGGGAAAAGGGAAGTCAGTCGCGCTTTTAAGAATGTCCCTAAAAGTACGACAGGATGGAAGCAACACAGGCCCTTAGGCCTCAGAGCTCCTGACTGTTATCTGCACCATTTGGGGTCATGTGGCCTCCCAGCTGCAGTACAGCTGACTCTCTTCAGCAGGTAAAACGATTCTTGCCAAGCTTCAGTTCCCTGGTAATATCCAGTGCCAGATATATCCAGGACAAGGAGTTGATGTAAGGACCAAATGGAACACACTCTAGATGTGGAGATCTTAGTACACGTGCCAGCAGGCAGATGTCGATCCCTCATGGACAACAGCTCTCCTGAGGTAGAGCCATGGTCTTCTATTACACTCCACACTTACTCTTTAAGGACCAAGCTCTGAGTGCTCCACACTCCATTAGACTCATGACCCCGGCATCTAAGCTGCACAGTGGTCCCCAAATCAATAGGCATCATGTCATTGTAGAATCTAAGCAAAAACAGAGTAAGATCCAAGTTTGAAGCCAAGAGATCTTTTTATCCCAGCTTCTCAATGATTGTCATAAGTAAAAAGTAACTGGGCTGAGTTTGATGGTACATGCCTTTAGTCTAAGCATTCAGGAGGCATCTCTGTGAGTTCCAGACCAGCCTGGTCTACACAGTGAGTTTCAAGTCAGCCAGAGCTACATAGTAAGATCCTGTCTCAAAAAGAAAAAAGAAAGGAAGGTTACCTGGCTAATATTTTCACTCTCTGGAATTAATAGGAGTCTTCCACAAATATTCTATGCCCTAATAGTAGCTGAATTCTATACCATATCAAGGACTCAAGGTAATTTATGACAGAAATGATATTTCTTCCTCTGACAGTGAACAAGTTGTTTAAGATGTCTAAGCTTCAGTTTATCTGCTTGTTGCATATATGAGTGTCTATTTTAGTGAGTCAATTTTGAAGATTAAAATAATATGAATACATATTATAGCAATCATACTTAAATATGTGAAGCTTATTACCTATTAAAAGATTGAGAATATTTCCACAACTTTTCCTGTCAAAGAAGGAAGTAACACTCGGTTATGAGACTTTTTAATGATGATTAAATGAGAAAATAAATTATGTGTGGTAGAACTTCTGATACATTGTAAGAGTTTGACAAATGTTATTTTCTTGAAAAAACCTCTATAGTAGTTTGTTTGGTAGACTTAAATACACACACACACACACACACACACACACACACACACACACACACACACCAGGGAGCATATGTATGTCTGTGCAACTTCCCATCCACAGTCAGCACTGAATCCAGTCAACAAGAACAATCTACACACTGTTCCTTGACCCTCTGCAGAATCCTCAGGATTCTACAAAGTCCCATATCCAGTCGGAGAGTCATCAATCTTATTGTGTAGATCAAGTTGAGAATTCTTTGTAACCTAACCTTTTTTTCCTTTGTTGCAACTTCTGCTTGGTGGGAAGAAAATGGTTTCTATCTACCCTGTGTCCAAGGATTACTTCCTCCACTTCCAAATGGATTTGGAAACTGTATGATCATTGCTTGACCCATAAAGGCCTTTGTGGTGCTGTTCTCTTCTCCCCAAGTTGTTCCTCCAGGAAGCTTGTCATTTAATCATCTGAATGAAGTCCAGTTGGTTTCTGTCTATCACCCACCAGCTCTCGGCTCATTTCTCTTTTAGTGAATCAGACAGTTTCATCATTTTTCCTTTTCAACTGACTCAGAATTAAAAGTAGCTTGGTAATGTGTCCCAATAAACATCTTTCTCTTTAAACAAACAGGCTTCTCTGTAGGTGTCTAAATGCAGCAACTACTCAAGACACGTTTGCCGGCCACATTCTTGGAGCTGAGGAACTAGGCACTGCGTCAAAACCACAAAGCAACAGGTAATGTAAAGAGGGGCATTAGCTCTCTGACCCTCCATCTGCTTGATCTGCAAACTACTTGACAGTGTATACTTACCGAACTGGTAAAGAGCCTGCCGTGCGAGCATGGTGAACTGAGTTCAGTTTCTCCAGCACCCACGGGCAAGGGGAGGGCAGTTGTAGCAGGAGCCACCCGTAACCTCAGCACAGGGAAGGCAGGGTCAAGAGGATCCATGGGGCTCCCTGAGCAGCCAGCCTAGTGAATTGGGAAGACCCGGGTTCAGCAGGAGCGTGGGACAGCTGGTCACACTGCATCTGCAGTTATAACACAGAGAAAGTAGAGAGTATCGAGTGCTAGTGCTGTTCACGTTCTCCTTTTCATTCAGTTTCTGAACCCAGGCTGGGGGATGCTGTCCACAGCTAGAATGGATCTTCCCACCTCAATGAACTCAGTCTAGAAACTGTACACACATGCCAAGAGGCTTGTCTCCTTGGTTTTTCTCGATCCTGTCAAGGTGATGATTGAAATCAGCCATCACAGGGAGGGGGCAGAGAAAGGACATCTGGTCACCTACTCTCTGCAAGGGTTTTTCTGTTGAGTGTGACAGTTAAGAAGGGAACAGAAGAGAACATACTTGGCATATTCCAGTAAGGTAATAAAATTCGTTCTGAAATTGATCCCTTCTCTTCCGACTCTTTGAAGAACATTCTGTTTGGTGTGTGTTAGGACCCTATCTCTGAATGGATTCTCTGGACAACTTTCAGCTGCTTTTTGTAGCCACCCCATCCATCAAGCATGGAGCCACATCAAGATGCTCCTCTCCAAGAAGAAACCCTGACTGTGAGACCGGCCCCAACACCACGAAGTCATCATGAACTCAAGCGCTGTCTCCTCGAATGGTCATGCAAAGGTTAATCTTTTAAGTTCCCTCTTCCTCTGTCTTATTGGTAACAGGATGTCTGTCACACAAGAGACAGGAAACAAAAACCATGGAAATTGAAGGCAGAGGGAGAAGCATTCACTCATGACAGTAAAAAGTATTTAGGCGAGATCTGGTGATCTGAATGTACCCGTGAGACTTCTTTGAAACACAAAAAGATCCCCACTCCGTGCACACAAGTGCCCCTGCCCACAACCCTTTAGCCTCTAGCTGACCAAGACAACGTGGGTCAGAGCCTGCTGATAGATGTTTTGTAACGACAGCAAGAGGTCACAAGCCACCCATCGTGGAGTATGAGCGAGAGCTGAACAGCAAGATGGTTCAGCCATCGTGGAAGCCTCTAACTACAGTGCCTAAAGACAAACGGGTGTCTGTGTCAGGATTGTGTTTTCTTTCTGTTTGTTTGTCTTGCTCTTCATTTTTCTTTCATCCTCTGCCCCAGAGTGACCATCCATCTGTCAGTCAGCTCCAGGCAATGCCGCTGACTTGGAAAACCAGCTATGAAACAAGAGCAATGAGAGGGATGACTTCCGGGCTCCCATTCAACCCAGAAGAGACATCCAAGGACCACAGACAAAGTCCTGCGGCACAAACAGAACACACGAATGGAACCAGAAGGCCCCGCTGGAACCAGAGGCACATTCCTATTACTTTCTAAGACCCTGGAATTAGATTCTCGATATGAACTCTAGAATTGGAGTGCTATAATATGTGCTGGTTTGCTCATTTCTTTGGAACCCTACATAAAATTCTTTCTGCAAGGGGTGAGTGGTTAACTGTTCCAAACCGATCACTTTGCTCTAAAATTGGGCAGCTCTTCAGTGTTCTGAGTGTTTTAGTCTCTGTGCTTGATGTAAAAGCATCTTGTGTTCCTTGTTTGGTGGCATAGCTGTGGATGTTGAGGGGGAGATCAATCAGCACCCTGGAATCCTAAACTGAATCTGCTTCTGAGCAGCCTGGAATAAATGCAGTCTTTCTGGAAACTGCAGCAAGTCTGGAATGGGGTGAGGAGCAATTTAATGATCATGATTTTGTTAGACCTGTGGCAGAATGATCAAACAAAAAGTAAGATAAATAAATAAATGATTTTAAAGTGTTTTGAGAGTAAGACTCATAATAAAATAACTGGAGCTGCAATCAGCAACGTAGGTGTTAGGGTTCACGGCACGGTTCAGATAGAGAGCTTGCCTAACAGTACCATGGGTGTCCTTCCCTACACCTCAGAAAGGAGGACGGGAGGGAGAAAAAAGAAGAGAGGGAAAGAGAGAGACAGTGGAAAGGAAAGAGAACGAGGAAAAAAGGAAAGGTTGGTAAAAGAGAAAAATCAAATGTAAGTGATGTGCTAACTCACTCTTGTAATCTAGCACTTTGGAGGCTGAGTAAGGGATCATTGTGAGTTCAAGGCCAGCTTGGGGTACAAAGTAAGTTCCAAGTCAACCCAAGCAGCAATGAGACTCTACTTCAAATTAAAAAAATCGACAAAAGAGTAGACATAAAAATACATATGGTTTATTCTATTTATATTGCATTCAAAAGAGATAATCCCCAACTCTATTTTTTGAGGGATGTATAGGACTATACACTGTAAACATGGTACAGAGGGCAGCGTTCCCACTGTGGGCCAGGGTTTGGCCAGGCTGTGGCTGTGTAGAGGTGAGGACTGGGGAGGCTGTAGCAATCTCCTAGTATCTGAGACGTAGCTACATGGGCGTGCTGTGGTCTGAAGGACTTAATCCCTAATGCAGCAGGTGGAATATTGGGCTTATTGGCAAGTATTTAGGTCATGAGGGTTCCGAGAAGAGGGCTCATCAGAACGTGTTTGTTCCCTCCCTATCTGCCCTGTGAGGATGCAACAAGAAGGCCCTTACCAGTGGGTGCATGCTGGCCCCTGGACCTCAGACTTCCCATTCCCATAGTGTGAACTGATACTTAAAAGTTCTTCAGAAACCAACCAGCCCCAGGTGAGCAGACAAAACAAGCTATTTGCTATGTAATTATTAAACAGTATACACATGCTTTATGGACTTTTTCTTGCAGTATGTCTTGTGTTGTAAGGGGTTTTGTTGTTGCTTTTAGAATATGAGATGGAAACATTAATGAGCTCTAGGAAGACAAGCACTCTCTCCTGGGTGAGATAGGATGATGCTTCTCGATATTTGTGACCTGCACTCTGGGGCTCGCCCAAGTGAGACTCTTTGTCAGGTACTATTCTCCTCTCTGTGACAAAATAACAGACCAATGAAAGGGAGGAAGGCTTTATTACACCTTGTAGCTGCAAGGGAATTCCAGTACTCCTGGAAAGGAAGACATGGCAGAACCCACAGTGGCATTGATGCAGCAGAAGCATGTAGTGGCAGCTTGTTCACACATCAGATGGGACACAGGGAAGGCAGCTATGCAGGGAATGGAGCCATGCAGGGAAGGGAGTCATGCAGAGAATGGAGCCATGCAGGGAAGGGAGTCATGCAGGGGAGGGGTGGGCATAACCCTCCAAGGCCCAGCCTTAGAGCCTACATCTATCACTCAGGCCCCAGATCCTTGAGGCCCAAGCACCCACGCTGGAGACCAGATATTCAAAGCACAGGTTTGGCAGGTGTATGTCAAACCCCAGTGGGGACATCCCCTCTGCTTGTCACTTTGTTTGACTTCTCTCATCATGGCCATACAAGATTGAACTTTCTCCATTTGTCTTTGTTACTTAAATCATCAGTCACAAGGGTGGAAGTCCCTGTGTTTGTGTCCCAGAGCTGAGCTGCCAGAGAAAAGCACCACAATGTGGTTTGCTTAAAATAGCATAAATGTCTTCTCTCCCGTTCTGGAGAGGGAAAGTGTAAAATCAGGTCCTGGGCAAGGCTGGCAAGTGAGCCACCATCATTCTCTGAGGGAGAATCTGCTCCATGCCTCTATCCTAGTTTCTTGTGGTCGCCAGTAGTCTTGGGTGATCCCTGGCTTTGGACAGACTCCAATTTCCGTATCTAACTTCATATCATGTGGTCTTTGTGGAGGTTTGAATCATTTCTGGCCCCATAGACTCATATGTTTGCACACTTAGTCTCAGTGATGAACTGTTTAGAAAGGATTAGGATGTGTGGTCTTGTTGGAGGAGGTGTGTCTGGGGTGGGTTTTGCGGGTTTTGAACACCCCTGCTAGGTCCAGTGTCTTTCTCTCTCTGCCCGCTGCCTATGGATCAGGATGTAAAGCTCTCAGCTACTGCTCCAGTGCCATGCCTGAGTACTTTAAGCAAGGCCCCAGTTAAATACTTTCTTTTATAAGAGTTGCCTTGGTCATGGAGTCTCTTCACAGCAACAGAACAATAACTAAGACAGTCTTCCTCTCTAATGTGTTTCTCTATGTTCAAATCTCTCTCTCTCTTTTCTCTCTCTCTCTCTCTCTCTCTCTCTCTCTCTCTCTCTCTCTCTCTCCTCCTTTTTCTTATCCTCTTCTGTGATTCCCCCCTTCTTTTTTTCTAAAACCAAGTCTTGCTATGTAGTCCAGGATGGCCTCAGCCCCCATCCCATGGGGGATTATAGGCATGTGCTAGCATGCCTGGCTTCAAAGTCCTCTCTAAGGACAGTCATCACTGAGTACACCCTAATGTAGCATGGCACTATCGCAACTTGATTACATCAGTAAAAACTCTGTTTCCAAATAGGGTCATGACCAAAAGTGGGCTGGGTTATGACTTTAGCATGTGGAGGAGGAGTCAATTCAACCCACAATGTCATCTAAAGGAGTGGGAGAAACCAGTGGCCTCAGGGTGGAGACCGATGGCCAGGGAAGGAGTCCTGTGTTCACTCCAGCCTGCTCCTGCTGTCCCTGCTTGTGTTTGTGTTCATGGTACTTGTGGCACACTTCCCATCTGATGAGCACCTCATTTTTGTGGTACACCTCACACACCCACATTGCTGATTGTGAGGCTACAATCTCTTCTCGTCTTTGGAGAGATGAGAAACACTCTCTAGACCAGTTGGAGATTGTGCAACATCTTCTCTCCTCTAGTCAAGGCCTCGAGCTTTGTTCTCTTGACTTTCTCCAGCTTCCACTCAAGCAGGACTTGTCCTTGTACCTCACTGCTGTGGGGTGGTTAGCACTAAGGACATCCTGGGCACACAGGGGCAGATGGCTCTCATCCTGGCTCTCGCTGGCTTTGCCTCTCCCTTCCAGTCTGGTCTTGTGTCCTCTGTTGGCAGAGAATAACAGTGAGATGTATTTACTGCTTTGCTAAAGCTGTGGGATGTTCCAGCTTATTTTTATCCAAGTCCAACACTCTGATTTACTCAGGAAGTAGTGTGGTTTTGTGATGTAGGTAAAATCAAAAGAAATGTTCTGCTCCTTGGAGCCACACCTAAGTGGCCACACTGTGGTCTGAGATAATCATAAACCTCAGGATAACACAGCTGAGACCTGGAGTGGCCCTGCCTTGAACTGGGCTTGCGCGTATATCTGGAGCATCGGCTCCTAGCCCAGGGTGTAGATGTAACCAACCACCACACCAGGGTCCCTGAGAAGAGCCTGTATTGAGCTGTCTCCACTACCTCTCTCCTGCCCTCCCTTCTGCCACACCACAGTGGGGTCCCCACACTTTGTAGAAAGGCTTTCTGAAGACTGTCAGGGCAATGGCATGGCCAGCTTTTAGAGACGGCACCCAGTAGACTGGATACCATTTAGCCTGGCCACATTGAGTTCTAGAGAAGATGTAGGCCTGGAACGCTCAAGCATTGCTGGTGGGTAGGTGGGGATACAACTCTCAAACAGGGAAAAGTGTGGTCACCTGGGACTCCACTCTGCTTGGTTTTACACACACACACACACACACACACACACACACACACACACAGAGTCAGACTTTTTCATTGAGACTGTTGGCTTCCCAATAATGACATGGAGACTTATTATTAATTATGAATGTTTGGCTGATAGCTTAGGCTTGTTTTTAACTAGCTCTTAGATCTTAAATTAACCCCTTTCAATTAATTGACTTTCTGCCTCATGGCTTTATTACCTCCTGTCCGTAGTGCCTAGCCTGCTTGTTCTGCAACCCTTGGCATCTCTGCCTTCTTCTTCCCAGTGTTCTCTCTGCCCAGAAATCCTGCCTAGCCATTGACCATTCAGCTTTTTATTAAACCAATCAGAGTGACACATCTTCACAGTGTACAAAAAGATTATCCCACAACACATAAACACACACGTCTTTTAATGACACACTTGGCAACCTCACTCTTTTATTGTGGTGCTATGCACACACAGCCCTCTCTGAGCAATGCACCTAGCAACCTCTGACTTCTGCCTGCATTGAGCTGCACACACACACACACACACACACACACACACACACACACACACATGCACACACCATTCTCTAAATAATGGTGTATATTTCTCCACCCCTAACAATCAAATTTAGATGGTTCCTATTCAAGTTTATTCCCAATGTATCTGGGTAGGGAGAATAGAAAAGCTGATCCGACCTGAATTGGTCTAGGATGAATACTCAGTCACTAAGGCAAACGGTCTTTCAAGTGAACTGTTAGGGAGAATCCCCTATTTTACCACCTTATGCCTATTTATAATTAGGCATGGATATGATGGGAAGAGAGATGCACTATAGAAAAATGATTACACGACCTAACCTATCAATCAAAACAGAAAATCACACAAACCAGGCCCCATACTAACAAACTCCTCCTTCTTTTGAACCACAAAAAAGGAAGATCCAAACTGTATAATTGAATACCTTCACTCACGTGGCCCACTGTCAATCTTGATGGTGTTATTCATTGTAGTCTATACTATCATTTCACTCTGAACAAAGTTGTCTCGCTGCTTTTGCAAATCTGGGTGAGCTCCTGTTTTCATTTCTTTAGATAAGAGGCCAACAACTTGGAAATACTTGAACTGGACACTCTGACAGACAATGGTATGCGATCATCTTGGGGTTTGGGCTTTCAGACATGGGACTGGAGAGGGGGGGACAACCATTCAGCCCATTGCATAACGTGTTATACAAAGGCCCAGCCATGGGTGCTCAGAGCAACCTTCCTTGTAATAGCCACAGCTGGAAGCAACTTGAATAGAGTAACAGCTCTATCCACACAACGAATGAGCCATTGGGCCATTAAAATACACTCTGAGAACGGTCACAGCCTCAAAATAATTAGGCTGAGTGAACAACATGAAAGAAGCCAGAATGTGAAAAATGCCAAATACACACTACGTGATTGCATTCACACCAAATTCTGAAAATGCAAAACAATGTCCAATAGTGACAGAAACCAAACCAGTCATTGCCTGGGAAGGAAGGCCAAGGAAAGATGTAAAAGACAGATTACAAGGGAGTAGGCGATGGCAGAAGTACTCATTATCTTAATTGTGGAGACAGTTTGGGAGTATGCGCAGTATCCAGTGTATCAAACAATACACTTAAATGTGTGTGCTTCAGAGGCCAAGGAGATGGCTCATGACCATGCCACGCAAGTCCAGTGACCAGAATTTGAAACCTCGGCATCCACGTGGTGAGCATGTCCACCCACCTGCGGTCCTAGCACTGGGGAGGTGGAGACAAGGGATCCCTGAGGCAATCTGGCCAGCTAGACTGCTGAATCAGCAAGCTCTGGGTTCAAGTGAGGCACCCTGCTTCAATGCATAAGATAGAGAGACACTGAGGAAGACAGTCAGCATCAACCTCTAGCCTCTACCTGCACACACATGTGCACCCACACACAAGAACATGCATACACACCAGATTATCTTAAATTAAAAATAAAAATAAATTAATGTATATTTTTTAAAAAACTAGCAACACACTCAAATTTTAGTCTATGTTATAAGTGAGGCTTTGAAGGCAGAGAGGCCAGTTGCATAGACTGTGTAACTAGTGAACCTCAGAGCCTGGGGATTCCAATACTGTGTTTTCCACAACACTCTCTGGAATTCAGTGTTGTCCAGGAGCATGCTTTTCAGTCTATCCATTAATTAGTGTGAGAATGAGGGTATCTGGGTCGTGATGGTTCCTTGTAGCATCTAAATAAAATTTTTAAATCTACCAAAATGTTTTGTACATATATGCCTGCAGATATATGTGCAGATACAGCTGAAACGTCTGGCCTAAGACTATAGCTATCTGCCAAGAAGAGAGAGCAACAGAGTGAGGAACTGGAAAGCAAGAACCCAAAGCCATCATCTGTTTTGCTTTGTGGGAATTTGTTTTTTGAGTCATGTGACTTGGAGCAAGAATGATTGGTCTCTGAGTTCATCTTCTGTTCTGTTCATTGGTTGGGAGGAATGCTGTCATGATCAGATCCCAGTCTGTGCAAGCTGGGAAGTTCTCTGTCACTGAGCTACAGCCCCAGCCCTTTGTGTCCCTCTTTTCTGTCTTTCTTTTCCTCCCCTCCCCCCTCTCTGATTTTGTGTTTTTGTTGTTGTTATTTTGTTTTGTTTTTTGAGACAGGTAAGCCTAGGCTGGCTTGGAACTTGGGATCTTCCTTCGTCTGCCTCCGAGGACTGGGATTTCAGATGAGCTCAATTGCTTTATCAGTTCCTCTAGCCTTAGCCTCTTCACACACTCACATTGGAGGAACAAGGCAATGCTTTAGTACTCTGGTTACCATGACCACAGGGAATTGGTGCCAGGACACATATGGCTACTGAAATCCAGGAGACACTCAAGTCTTTTCTAAAAATAAATATGTATGGCTACCGAAATCCAGGAGATACTCAAATCCTCTAAAAATAAATTTAGTATCTACACAGAACCCAAACTCATCTTCTCAAAAATCATTTTTTTTAGGGTCTCACATGCTGCCCTTGAACTCCCTATGTATCTGAGGCTGCTGTTGAACCCTTGATCTTCCTGCCTCTACCATCTGGGTGTGGGGATTATAGGTATGCGCCACCATGTCTGGCTTTCCCTTATACTGAAATCATCCCTGGATTACTCAGAACGCCTAGTAAAATGTGGGATCTGTGTAAGTGGCTGTTACACCATGTGGTTTAGTGAAGGCTGGCAAGAAGTGTGTGCAGGCTCAGTTACAGTTTAAAGAACATCTTTGAGTCATGATTGATTGAATCTGTAGATACAGAATGTAACAGACAAAGAGGATCTACTGCAGAATTTTTGCCTCTTCTTTGCTTCTAACATGAATTTCTGTCTCGCTTTTCGATTGGCATATCCAATGAGCATTTATTGTGCCCTGTGCTGAGCCTTGGCTGAATGGGAGTGAGTAGTTACTGGTCTCAAGACAGAAACTGCCCTCATGGATCACAGCTGCTAATGAAGAGTTCAGATGAACTAAGACAAGTTACCAGGCAGCCCTTAGAGAATAGGAAGATAAATCATTTTAATTTAAATTTTAAATCTTTCTTGAAAATTTCATACATGAGTACAGTATTTACATCATTTCCACCTTTCCTTCTTCACCCTCCAACTCCTTCTGCCTCCCTCTACTCTCTCAAGTTAGTGACTTCTTTAATTATTATTGATACACTTACACACACACACACACACACACACACACACACACACACACCCTGCTCAATCTGTTAGTGTTGCTGGTATTTATATGTGTTCAGAGCTGATCGATAAGATTATATAACCTATTATCAAGGTACTGATGCTTAAGTACCCTTTTGCGTACTGGCTAGATTTTTGCCAACTTGACACAAGCTAAGATCATCTGGAATGAGGGAATCTCAATTGAGAAAATGCTCCCAACAGATTGGCCTGTAGGCAAGTCTGTGGGGGCATTTTCTTGATTAATGATTGATGTAGGAGGACCCACCTCACTTGGAGTGGTACCACCTGTGGGCAGGTGGTCCTGGGTGCTATGAGAAAGCAGGCTGGGCAAGCCGTGGACAGTAAAGTCAGTCAGCAACATTCCTCCATGGCTTCTGCTTCAGTTCCTTTCTCCAGGTTCCTGCTCTCAGCTCCTGACTGGACTTCCCTGGATGATGGACTATGATTGTGATGTGTAAGCTAAACCAACCATTTCTTCCCCCATTGCTTTTGGTCATGATATTTTATTACAGCGATTGAAAGCAGACTAGAACACCTTGAAAGATGAGCAGCTGGTTTTCTGGGGTGTCAATGAGACACAAAGACATGGAGAAAATAAGAGAGGGGGGACCAGAGGAAAAGACATGGGATGAATCATGAATTCTTCTGGCCTTGACCTTTTTGAGATTGTGGGATTATAAAAGAGTTTTCATCTCTGATCTCATTATGCGTTTTGCATTGAAGCTCATATAGGGAGATTACAACCACCTAACTGCACCTTTAGTCCGTGAAATACTCCGATATGAAGTTGCTAAGAGACAGGGCCAGTGATGGCAGCAGTGGGTCTCAAGGAAGCAATTCTCCCAGGTCATGAGTTTGCTGGATACAAATGTCCCAGCATCCCGGAACCGCATTGCATTTGTCGTTCAGGTGGAAGACCACAAGAGGGCGCCAGACTTCACCGTTCTTTCTTACAAACAGCTACCAGGCATAATAAAATTGGGCCATATAGTTCAAGGTGGGAAAGGCCTTACTCTTTAACCTGTGCCTCTGCTCTCTAATAAAATTGTAAACACATGTCTTCATATTATTTTTCATGAATGTGGATATTAATATTTGTTTTCCAAACTGAGTTACACACACACACACACACACACACACACACACACACACACACACACTTATCAATTTTTGCATTTGTATTCTGGCCTAATGTAGCCAATGAATTAAGTAATTAAACTTCCAAGTTGTTTCTTAATACTCACCCAGCCTGAGTAGCCTATGCCTGCCCATAAGTGGTTTGTGTGTTTATTTGTCCACTTAGCAAATCTTCCATCAGGTTTTACTGGGTGTAGGCAAGCTGCTTGGTGGTGAAACATCCATACGAAGCCATGGGGCCTGCCCTCGAAGAGTTTATCATCAGGGTTGAAGCACAGACAGACAGACAAAGAAGGAGTGGGCAGTGCTCTGAGGGAGTGTTTCAATGCAGTAAGGGCACTGGGAAGGGCCTGAGTCACTGGTGTCTGTGTGTCCCTGAAACCCTGGCTGTTGGTGGCATAGAGATAAGAGTCCCTGGAAACTGTGACCTCAGCTTCAGGTTGGTCCTGCCTGGGCCTCTACCTCAGTTTACCCGCAGAGTTGAAGCTGTTGTTCTCAACAATCTGTGAGACTCTATCCCTGACATCAAACAGACCATTTCAAAGGCTCTTTCATTTTTATTGTGGTCAAACATGTACATATTTACAATCATTCGAATGTGGATGTGTGTGTGTGTTTGGACTGCCACACCACTGATCCTAAGCTGTTTTAAAGTGTGAGGTTCCGTGGCATTCAATGCAACCACCACCACTTCTAGAACTTTCCCCTTGACTCAAACTGAAACTGTATGCATCAAACAGGAACACCCTCCACCCCATCCCCCAGCCCTTACTTCTCCTCCACCTCCTGGAACTGCCGCTCTGCCTTTTCTAGCTCAATATGATTGCTCCAGGTACCACATGTGAGCAGGGTCATGGGGTGTTTGCCCTCCCGTGTATGGTCTATTTCACTTAGCACAGTTTCTGCTTGCTCCCGTGTTCTTATTCCGTTTACACTGTTGTGGCAAAGTATCATAGATGTGGGGGAGGCAGAGGGGGGGCTTATAAACAGAATTCATTTCTCGTAGCTTTGAAATGTCCAAGATCGAGGTCTTCACATGTGGAAGGGACCAATGAGCTCTTGGTTCCTTCCTTCCTTCCTTCTTTCCATCCTTTCCTTCTATGATTTCGTTATTTATTTTGTCTTCATACACATGTCAGAGAACAGCTCTCTGGAATCAGTTCTCTTCTTCCACCATGTAGATCTCAGGAATTGAACTCGGGTCTTCAGGCTTGGCAGCAGGCACTTTTACCCTTCGGACCAGCTTGTTGGTCCTAGAATCTGTTTTATAAGGGCACAGGTCCTATTCCTGAGTGTTGTTTTTCCATCGTCAGAGTGGCTGCACCTAAGTCTACTGCTGTTTCAGCCAGTAATTGTGGCTCCGAAGTTACTGCTTGGCTTCTCAGACAAGCGGGCAGGCTGGACCTTTACATCCTGTGGGATCTGCCCCTTGCTGCTGCCACCATTGCATTTTTTTAAACTAAATCTCTATTGTTCTGTTTATCAATAAGACTTGGGAGTCAGAGGCTGGGGTGAAAACCTGCTAGCTCAGAGAGGCTGAGGAGCTACTTAGTGAGCTGCCCTCTTCACCAGTGTCTCCAAAAACAGCTTCCTTCCACTCCGCAAAACCAAAAAAGACTGCCACACTCAAAGTCCTTCCCTACTACTTCCTGTGCATCTCTCTATCCATCTTCCAGACTCCCTCTGAGTCTCTATGATTACTTTCTGTCAGCTAGTTGCTAGCTCTGCCTCCTGACCCAAGGTTCATTTTGTTTAATTACTGCAAACACAAACTTGGGGTTCACAGTGTGACTGAATATCCTGAAACACCTGAGGATTCCACAGTCACACATGACCTAATCTCCTCTCAGAAGCCTTACCTCCGTTACCTCACACCATTATCTTAGGGTTTAGCCAGGGGAGTACTTGTTCAGACCCTAACACATACCCATCCTACCCATGAACTAGCTGTGGTACTTCATGGTGAACAGAAATCTGTCCCTCCTGGTGTAGACACATTCCCTCATCCAAGCATCCTACATAGAGAGGACCGAGAGAATGAAGGCACACTACTTCCTTTCCCAGGTTTTCCTTAAGATCGAAGCAAAATGAGGTGTCATGAATAAAAAGTTCTATATTCTGGGGTTCGAACCCTGTCTACGCCATTCACATAGTTTAAGAGAGACAGGGAATCAAGCCTGGGCAATGTGGTCTCAGCAAGGTGTTTAAGGGTAGTTAGATTCTGGAAGATGAAGAAAAATCAAAGCCAGTTTGTCCAAATGGAATTGTACGCCTGACTCCCTTCTAGTTAGAGGCTTTGTTATGAAACAGGGAGGCCTTGGCGGATTGGGCCAAGGTACCCTGGTGGGTGAGGGTATGCCGATGTCATGGTGGGCTGCCGGGTGGAGCAGTGGAAAGCTACTTGCACTATGCAGACACAGTGGAAAATTTCTTATTATAGGGAGAGAGAGAAAGAGAGAGAGAGAGAGAGAGAGAGAGAGAGAGAGAGAGAGAGAGAGAGAGAGAGAGCGTGGAAGAGGGAGGTGCGTGCTACCTTTGGGGGGGAGTAGGGAGTGAAGGGGGAGAAATTTTTTCTTAAAGGGGACTTTACATAAGATGACATCAGGACGCTGGGCGGGTCCCCAGCGGGTGGTTCAGAATGCTAACAGGCTTAATGTACGATATCGGAAAGCACACAAGGCTGTATTGACTTAGAGAGTTTGTCAAACCCACTCACAACAGGATAACATGGTTTCATTTTCAAAGGGTTTCTCTCGCATGTGAGATCCTGTCAGAGGCTCATGATCCCTGCCCTGCTTAAGAACCTTCTGTGGGGGATAGAGTAGACAGCAAACTAGAGGTTCACCACTGGGCCAAAGAATTTCACACTTAAGAATGAAGAGCTCCAGCGGTTCAAGCCTCCACTTTTTTCTTGACTGAAATAAACTGGTAACATGGACGTTGTAGTAACACCCCCAATAGACAATGTATATAAAATCAGTCAGGGGGTCTGGATAGAAAACTGATGTCGCTTCCCATTCCTGGAGGCTGATTTTTATGGGTAAGCTCCCTAGTGACAATATGGTAGTTGGGAGTGTTTGGACTAAAACCACACTGGCTTAGTTCAAATCCCAGTTCAGTCTTTTGTAGATGTTCAGCCTTGGGCCAGCTAGTTGAATTCTGTGGTTTGGTTTTCTCTGAGATAGAAATAATAGAAGTGTCTCTATCATCTTAAGTTAAATAATAAATATAAAATCCCTGGCATGATGGTGATCTCAATGGTAAAAGGCTTTGCTACTGCGTTCTTATTCTTAGACGATTAAGCTCTAAGACATACTCTAAAAGGTAAATGTACAGAAAGCCAGCAGACGCTGGCCCGAAGCCACTCATGACCTTGGAGATGTCATTACCTCTCTCTTTCCAAAACTGCACCTGGTTGCCGGGATTTTCATTTTAATTATATGTGTGTGTGTGTGTGTGTGTGTGTGTGTGTGTGTGTGCGCGCGCGCGCGCGCGCGCGCATACCCATAGAGGCTAAAAGACACTGAATCTGTAGTTCCAGGCAGCTGTGAGCCACCGAACCGAATCCCCTGTAAGAGTCTTTCTTACCCAGTTACATTGATAGCAACACTCTTCTCCTGGGACAATGCATGTCTAAAGTATTTTTATGTCTTGTTCGAATAGCGCAGATGGTAGAAAAGCAAACGGTCTCAAAGAGATCTATTGAAACATGATAGAAAGTGAGATTTCAAAGATTTTTTTGTAAGAAATTTGAGTTGTGCTATGTTTTTAAACGGTCATAAGTATCAAATTCTAACAAATTTACCCTGTAAATATGAATGTGACTAATGTGGGGTGTGATGGTGATCAGTCACCTGGGACTGGTGTGCCGCATATACTGCCTTTGCCCCGAATAAAAACTCGACAGCATCCACACTACCCCATGCCTTGTTCAGCTAGACCAGCTGTTCTCAACCTGTGCATCGGGACCCCTCCCGCAAACCTCTATCTCCAAAAATATTTACATCGCAATTCCCAACAGGGGCAAAATGACCCTCCTTGAATTTCTGAGGGTGGGAACTGTTTGTTACAACTTAAAAGGTCTCCGTGGAGTTTTCAAAGAGCTCAAAGACCATGGAAGCTGGAAGGCTGAGAAAACGCGGAAGCAAGCGTTGTGAGAACCCTAAACTGTGTTTGCTCGTGTGAGACTGTCTGGCCCCCCACCCTCGCCTACAGTCCATCCTGACTGCTTTATGGCAGCTAACGGTAAGCCTAGTCCAAATGTAAGAGTGTAGCTCAGCTCTGACCAATAAGGCACAAGAGCCTGGGGCTGACGGAGACATGTTTGTCCTGGAAGAGGTGACCTGTCCCCATCTGTGGTTCTCATCTGGACACTGCATGTCGCTGCTGGAGGGTGAGTCTAGGCTGTGGGACGCGATGTCTACCAAGGGAAGAGGAGGCCAAGGGTGCTGTCTCCACAGTCTTCTGTCTCCACAGTCCTCTGTGTGGTGTATAACCAGCTTCGTCCATCCTTTGCCACGTGGTCCACTCTCGGGTAAGTCCTCGTTCGGGGGTTGGATTGCTCTGCCCTCCTGGGTCCCTCCTCTTTATCCTCACTGAAGGTGGCAGGCTGGAGGAAAGCACGTCTGGACTGTGGTCCCAAGCCTCACTCCTATCGAGACCTGTGTCCTGGGCAAGTTAGCTCAATTCCAAGCTGCGGTTTCCTGTTCTGAAGACAAAGGACCAGGGAAGGGGTGTTATCGGGGAAGATTTGAAGAGGTGGTACTGTTAACAAAACAGTAAGCTTTTTCTTTAACCTGTGTAAAATACTGAAAGCAGATGGCAGACCCCTTTGGTGCCCTCAGCGAGGCCCCGCAACGCGAGGCCCCACGGCTTGTTTCCCCTCTGCCTTTGGCTACGAACATTTCCCGGTTTTACAGCGTCTCTCCTCCTCTTTCAGAACAACACCGAGGCAACTGTGTTTTCTGGGGCTCTCCTTAGAGAAAGTTCACACCGACACACACACAAACATCCAACTCGCAAGGTAAACAAGAGGACAGAGAAAGAGATGGGGAGAAGGAGGGAAACCAACCAAAACAATAAGCCTGTTGTCGCCTTGCATGCTAATTAAAAGTTTAAAAAAAAAAAAAAAACCTCAATAAATGAAATAAAAATCTAGCCGGGCAGTGGTGGTGCACACCTTTAGTCCCAGCACTCGGGAGGCAGAGGCAGGTGGATCTCTGTGAGTTCGAGGCCAGCCTGGTCTCCAAAGCGAGTTCCAGGAAAGGCGCAAAGCTACACAGAGAAACCCTGTCTTGAAAAACAAAACAAAACAAAACAAAAAAAAAAATCTAAAACTCAGTAGTAGAAAAACAAATTCCCGGCACTCAGGAGGCAGAGCCAGGTGGATCTCTATGAGTTCAAGGCCAGCCTGGTCTACAGAGCGAGATCTAGGACAGGCACCAAAGCCACAAAGAGAAACCCTGTCTTGGAAAAAAAAAAAATAATGAAATAAAATATTTGGACAACGTCTAGTGAACACATGAGAAGATGGAGACTATGGATATCATGAAACGTGAGGAAAATACACAGAGCCGGCTCAGTGATTAGGAGCCCTGGCCTCTGTTCCCTAGGGTCCAGGTTCCCGGGTTCTGTTCCAACACTCACACCATGCCCTCGTCTGGCACCTCCTCAGGCACCAGATATGCACATGGTGAATAGACATACATGCAGGCAAAACACTCATACACACAAAAATCAAAACACATTTGAATGCTTTTTTAAAAGAAGCCTACGATGAGACAGACACTCACAGAACTAGAGCTCAGAAAGGCAACCAATAATCTGGCCACACTATGTGCAGGGAAGAGTTGCCTGGGCTTCCTGAGTGCTGTTGATGAGTCTCTATGCACTGGGTTTCTCTGTGTGCGAGCATGTGTCTGTCTGTCTGTCTGTGTTTCTCCTGCTTCTTCTTTGGCTCTTTTTTGTCTGTTTGTTTGTTCTGTTCCTTTGTTTGTTTTGTCTCATTCGGGTTTGTTTGTTTTTCTTTTGTAATGTTTTCCTTTTTCTTTCTTTATTGGATGCCTGTTTAATAAAGAGAGAGAACGAGAAAGGGTGTGGATCTGAGTGGGTGGGGAGGAACTGGGAGGAGTTGGCAGAAGAGAGACGTAATCAGAATACTTTGTATGAAAAAGTCTATTTTCAATTAAAGAGAGAGAGATACACCAGACCATATGAGCCAGAAATCTCACTTGTAAGCACTGACAGTAGAATGGGAATGTATATTCATATAAATAAACTACATGCGCATTTTTTTTCTTTTTCTTTTCTTTTTTCTTTTTTTTTTTTTTTTTTTTGGTTTTTTGAGAGAGGGCTTCTCTGTAACAGCCCTGGCTGTCCTAGAACTTGCTCAGTAGACCAGGCTGACCTCAAACTCATAGAGATCTGCCTCCCAAGGGTTGCGATTAAAGGCGTGCACCGTCACCGTCACCACCTGGCTACATGTGATTATCTTTAGTGACTTTGTAATTGCTCCAATACAGACACCACACAGAATCCTATCACCTGACCAGTCAAGTGTCTCACCTGACTGCTTGGCACTGTCACATTCATTTTTTAACTTGAAGATCTGGAGATGCAGAGCATTTGCTTAGTATATACAAAGCCCTGAGTTCAAGCCTCATGTGATAATATTGTCAGCTTGACAAAATCTGGGATGGCCTGGGAGATGGGCCTTGAGGCATGCCTGGGGGTAGGATGTTCTTCAGTACTGTGGGAGAATCCTTCTTTTTTGTCTTTTAATGAACAGAACATTTTACTATAGCCAGGCTTCTTAATCTTCCCCCCAAACACACATTTTAACTGACTCTTTTGGCTAGAGAAAACTTTAAAAATAAATTTATTTCTTTTTATTCAGTGACAGGTCTCATACATGTCTACAATTCATTTTAGTCCTTCTCACTCCCTGTTTAACTGTCTCTTCCTTCCCACTTCCCCCAGCCAAAACTCTGTTTGGTAAGACCCATCTTAATTATGGGTGGGGGCATTCCCCGGGCAGGGGAGCTCGGACAGTATAAAATGAGCGAAGCAGCTGTGTGCGGGTGTCTCTGTGTTTCCCGATTGTGGATGTGATGTGACCAGCTGCTTCCAGCTCCTGCGGCCTGACTCCCCATCACATGGACAGAACCTTGGACCATTTCTCACTCTGGTTTCTTTTGTCAGAATATTTGATCACAGTAATAGACCAAGAAACTAAGGCACCTTGGTTCAAGAAAGAAAGAGGGAAGAAAGGAAGGAAAGCAGATTGCCGATAATAAAATATAAAACATTGTTCCTTTTAAATGGTCTGACCTGAATTTTACTAGAGGGCAAAATCTAGAGAAGACCACAATTACCCTCTGATCACCCAACAATCTGGACCTGATGGTGAGACCTTCCAGAGAGATCAAGGGCTACGGAAGGGGAGTTTAAGCTGGGCCATGAAGAACTTTCAAGCCTTATACTCTCAGATGAAAAGAATTAAAAAATTGTCCCATGAAATATTTTTTGAGCAATTGGAAGACATTGACAGGTGTCGCATGAGCTGGTAAGACGTCTGGGAATTAAGATTGTTTTACAATCATTACAGTCATTATAATACTCAGTTTCAACAACCATCTCATGAGGCAGATAATTATAACAATTTAAGATATGAGGAAGTCGGTGAATGAAGTAACACTGTGGGATATTGGAATTCCTTGACACACCTCCAGGAGGACTTTGGTTGTTGGGTAATGGATGAAGCAGAGGGCGTCCCTGACAGATGTGATTAGATGGGGTAGAGTGACTCCCCGCAAGCTGTAGTCTTCCTGAGCTACAGCGCAATCCAGTTCTCTTAGTCAACCATGAGATCTATACAAAGAGTATGTGCTCAGCATTATGAAGGCATTTTCATGTGCTTTGATGGTTTGCCATGGGTGTCAGGTCCCCTGGAACTGGAGTTACAGACAGTTATGAGCTGCCATGTGACTGCTGGGAATTGAACCCGGGTCTTCTGGAAGAGCACTTGGTGCTTGCTCTTAACCACTGAGCCATCTCTCCAGCCCTGTGAAGGCATTTTAAAGACACCAGGACATCTAAGTACAGTGCCACGTAAATCTCTAGGGTGTTTTCTGCTAATTCTCACATGTAGTGCTTACAGAAAATTTGTTTTTAATCTAGAGAATGTAAGAAAAACAAAAATAGTTAAGAGAAACCCCATTAATAGAAAGGCAAGCTAAACAATTAATTGAGGTGAATTTTGAGGCTCCATCTGGAGCATATTGACATGAAGACTGGAGGGAAGGCCTCCAGTCTTCAGGTGTCCAAGGTTCTGGAGTCTGATTGACCATAAATGAATTCCTCACAATCTATCCCAGCATCCAGTTTCTCCCAAATGGGTGTCTGGAGCCAGCTGTTGACTCCAGTTTGGACATACGACACAAGCATGTGGATTTTGCTTCACATTTTCAGGGGAGTAGCGTGTGCCATATTTATGTTCTTTAAAAGAAATTATTAAACAATGAGTTGATTCTAGAAGAAGCATTTTTTTTCATTTTATTTTATGTGTGTGGGTGTTTTGCATCCATGTATGATTGTGTGATGGAACCACTAGGTCCCGCATCTTACCAGTTCCACCACTTTAATATTGCCACCCTGGGGACCAGGGCTCCAGCACATGAGCTCATGGTAGGCACATGCAAACCATGTGCAAAGCACAGTGATGAAGATTAGTGGGTTGTCTTTTCTCTCTTCCTCCCCTCTCCTCCTCTCCCCTTTTCTGTTCTCTACTAGCCTACTATCTCTTCTCTTCTCTTCTCTTCTCTTCTCTTCTCTTCTCTTCTCTTCTCTTCTCTTCCTTTCCCCTTCCCTCCCCTCCCATCCCCTCCTCTTCTCATCCATTCCCTCTTTCTCCCCATTCCCCCCTCTTTCCCTCTCTCCCTCTTTCTCTGCAATAGAAAACAAAGTAGGGTTTGATGACTAGAACCAGGATGTTGAGTAAGAACACATCTCTGAGTTGATATATGAGTCTGGTCAATATACAAAACTAGTTTTCACAATGAAGGAGACAGGCTGAAGCTGGACTAGAAAGAAAGGTGACTCCCCCACCTCCAACCCCCAGAGCTGAGGACTGAACCCAGGGCCTTGTGCTTGCTAGGCAAGTGCTCTACTGCTGTGGGATGTTCTGTATGGCAAATGTGTTGCTCTGATTGGTCAATAAATAAAACACTAATTGGCCAGTGGCCAGGCAGGAAGTATAAGCAGGACTAACAGAGAGGAGAAAAGAAAGAACAGGAAGGAAGAAGGAGTCACTGCCAGCTGCTGCCCAGACAAGCAGCATGTGAAGATGCCAGTAAGCCACAACCCACGTGGCAAGGTATAGATTTATAGAAATGGATTAATTTAAGATATAAGAACAGTTAGCAAGAAGCCTGCCACAGCCATACAGTTTGTAAGCAATATAAGTCTCTGTGTTTACTTGGTTGGGTCTGAGCAGCTATGGGACTGGCGGGTGACAAAGATTTGTCCTGACTGTGGGCAAGGCAGGAAAACTCTAGCTACACTCTACCACTGAGCTAAATCCCCTTAGAAAGAAAGGTACTTAGCCAGGAACATAGTTCTAGGACACATTAATTCCAGCAGTATAAAGCCAGGCTAAAAGCTCCAGGCAAGGGCAGGTGGAATCTATGGCTGGAGGTGTAATTGTCCATTAGTGGAAAACAAGGATTAGGAGCCTCAGAATCCAGGCAGGAATGACTGCATGGGATTCACCCATCTATCACAAGGAAATTAAACGCTAGTGATTGACCGTTAAGGTGAATTCATTTTTTGGCAATAAGTTTTGGTGGTTCATGTATGTAATCTAAGAACTCAGGAAGTTGAGGCAGGAGCATTGAAGCAAGTTTGAGGCCTCCCTGGGATACATAGTAAGTTTCAGACCAGCCTGGGCTATAGTGTGCCACCATGTCATAAATAAGTAAATACATACATGAATACTTAAATAAATACACAAGTAAATACATAAATAAATAGCAAGTGCCTGTCTTTGTAGGTGGGTATTCTGAACTAGATATTTTGTTTGTTTAGGGCTGGGTCTCAGAATCTAATAAGGTCCAATTAAATCAATTTTCACCCAGTAACCCAAATATCTATCACTCTCTGAACTTTTAAAATGTATACAACTATCAAATTCCTAAGAGCCTTCATTTATATTAATTTATCCACAGGCAATGAGCAGGTATAATTGCTCTAAGACATTATGTAACTGTATATTGAAAAGTGGAAAGAAACCCAGAAACATAGAAAGAGGAAATGAAGAACATGCAGAAATTCTACTCCGATGCTCTCAAAACCCCTGCCAATGGTCTGTGGCCCCCCAGGGGTAAACACATCTCACTTTGAGATCTTTGCTTTTGAATAGCATGGCTGGGTTTGCAAGCAACTTGCACCAGGCCGGAAACATGACGTTTGTTGGTCCCCCAGAGGCCTATCTCAGGTGTGCTGATTATTGTGATGAATGGTGGAGTAGCCAGCCTCAGATGGTCATGTTGTTCTACCCTGCCTCTCCTAGCAAATCCCCAGTGCACTGATTTATCTTCTGCCTAAAGAATAGTAGGTTCCAGCTGCTGAGGTCAAAGGTCAAATGAAACTTCACCAGATGCTGAATCCAGGAATTTTCCTAGCACCTGGGTCTCAGGTTTAGAGCCAGGATCTAGCCATTCCTGGGAGACCAGGGCCTGGGCCTCAGAGAACAGGCGCAGCTGGACAAGAAAATCCTGCTGTTTTAGCCCTGAAGGTATCTCACAGGAACAGTATCACACAGCCCAGGTCTCCAGATGTATAAGTCTGAGCCCTGCATCCCACAGAATCCTTTCTGAATCCTCGAACTTTCTGGGGACTTCAGGAAGACATTTTGATACCCTCTTCTTTACAAATTAAAAGCAAACAACTTTGTGCATGCATAATTCACATTTTATCACTTCATGCATATTCATGTCTCAGTGAATCCAATCTAAATATCTCTTATGGACATGCCCAGAGGGAGGTCTCTTTAGCTGAGAATCAGTTTTAACTAGCATAGCATCCTTATTGAAAGCTTGGCCACTTTCTCCATTCACTTCTATCGATCTGTGTGTCCACCTCTCTTCTCTATACTTCCACACAGAGCCTTCTGCTTGTTTACTAAAAGCTAGCTATTTATGGAAATGCTTAGAAGGGACATGGATGCCTCTAATTGAAGGCAGGATGGCAACACTATCTCTTCCAAGCTCTGCCATTGTGGAACCAAGTTTAAAGGATTCCCAGTGCTTGTATCTCTTCTCTAATTTTAAGACTTCATGTAAGAAGAGCTTCTTGCTTACTTGAGGGACATTATGGTTGGGAGTAGGGCTTCCCTTTTGCCTCTGGGCTTTTATCTTTCTCTACTTCTGTATATTTTTTCTTTTTTATTTCTTGTCTGGCTGTGTGGCTGTGTGGCTGTGTGGCTGGCCCCTGGCACTCCTCTCCTGCTTTTCTCACTTATCTCCTTCTATTCTTCTTCTCTTCCTACTTATTCTCTCTCTCTAGCAGCCCCGCCTATCCTTCCTCCTGCCTCACCATTGGCCATTCAGCTCCTTATTAAGCCAATCAGGTGTTTTAGGCAGGCAAAGTAACACAGCTTCACAGAGTTAAACAAATGCACCATAAGAGAGTGCAATACATCTTTGCATCATTAAACAAATATTCCACAGCATAAAAGAATGCAACACATCTTTAACTAATATTCCACAACATTACCCTCACAATTCTGTCTCTTAAACATTTAATTTCTTCACCACTCTTTTCTTTTCCATGACTAATTTATCATTTCTGTCTGTATAACATTATGGAGTATTTAAGAGACACTCAAATAATGTTTGGTCCTAAGAGAATGAAAACGGACCTGTACACTGATATATACAATGGGTGAGTGACTTGTGCTGGCTTTTTAGAGGATTGTATGAGGTGCCTGAGAAGAGGGGGCTGTTGGAAGGAGACACAACTCAAAACCCCCTGCTCTTACCAGCTTGGAGTCCAGGAAGCAGTCCTCCATTGTTCCCCAAAGGTCACCCACTGTCCTGTCCTAACAGTCTCAAAGCCAGGCTCTGTCCAGTGATCTCAAGGCCTTAAGAGTGGCCTGAGAATGAAGCTCTTGTGTACCTTGAACGACCCCTGTTTAAGTACAGACACTGGTTCCGAAGGGCTGAGGTGGGCCCTCAGCTGCCATATTTCTAGCAAGTTCTGGAGGTGCAGATGCTCCCAGTCTGTGACCACACTATGGATAGGAAGGGCTTGGATTACTCCTTCAGAGTGAAAATTCACTGCTACAAACTATGGTAGTACTTTTTAAAGATTTGTTTTATTTTTATCTGTGTGTAGGGGCGGGAGGGGGAGGGGAGGGGGATGGGAAGGCCGGAAGATGGTACTGGATTCTTCCAGAGCTGGACTTACAGAAGGCTGTGAGCTGCCCTGTGTGTCTCTCCCCAGCCCCAGCAGAGCACTGTTTTGACAGGGAAACCGGCTTTGCGGTTGGTTTTAGCTTCGTGGCATCACAAACTTTGGCCCATACAGGCAACAGGTCCTTGGGACTGGGCAGTACTCTGGGAAAGCCTCTGGGCTGCAGGGGGCTAGCTGTGGGAGGGACAAGAGAATTTAGGGACAGGACTGTGGGACACGGGCTTAAGAACTCCAACAGGTGTCTAGAGAATATGCTGGGACACATGGAAAAGCCATTCCTGTTCTCGTCCCCAGGGGGTGAGAGTCAGAAGAAAATTGTGGGCAGCAAGCAGAAAGGCATTCAATAAACTAACACTGTGTGGAAGGAAATTCTCGGTCATTTCCAGAACCACACTGCTGAAGCAAGAAGGAAGGGGGTAGGGGAGAAAGGCCCCCCGTGGAAACACCCGACTCCTCCAATGACAAAAGTTGGTCAAATTCAGCTGTAAGAGAGAAGGTGAGTGTGCCTTACCTTGAAGTCTACGGGGACCAGGATTCAGGGAACAGCGGGCAGGAGAGGATGAGAACCAGATCTGGCTTGGTTAGTGGTGAAGTAAGAGCTCCTAAGCCCCACAGGGTCAGAGGATCTTACTGGATGGAGCACTCCTCCTCTTTATGTAAATGGCTGTCATCCTCAGGGGGAAGGCAGGAAAAGGGAGGTGCTGGCCTTGTGTTTTGGTTGCTCTGACCACCAAGAGAAGTCAGGCTCAGTTGACGGTAAACAAGAATCACAAAAGCCGCCCCCCCCCAACCTGGCCCGTTCCCTGTCTGCTTTATCTCAGGATACCACACAGAGGGTCTGATCCCAAACTCCGACTTTAGCTAACAAGTCAAAGACTGGGAAATTGTGCATTGACTCCAACGACACTCCTCCGAGAGACTGTTAGCTTTTCCAAATCAGTTCCTACATCCTTCTCCAAGCCCTGTTGTGATCACCGATGGGCCAAAGAGGATGAGATGGTTTCCACATCCAGAGCCCCACCCCAGAGCTATTGAAAGCTCTCTGAAGGAAACCAGGGGCACTGGTTATAAGAAAACACTGGGCGTCTGCTTCAGAATGGAAGCCTTTGTGTTCATCCACAGCAGAGCCGGGGACTCCAAACTGCTGAGCTGTGGCTTCTCCAGTGTAGAAGGGGGAAGGACTTCTGTCACCTCATTGTCCTAGGGAAGCTCAATGGGTCATGTTTCCGGCGTGGGCAACCGAAGCCTTGCTGGCTTTTCCTTCCTAGGCACAACATTTCAGAAGTCACCAAGTTGTTGGATTTCCTCTGCCAGCAGAAAAAAAGGTCATTACGGTTGAATGCAAGGAACTGATCTGACCCACACTCAATGATTTCTTCCTGCAAGTGACAAAGCCCGTTTCCTCCAGCTGATAATGAACCCTGGAAACACACCCGACGTGTGTTTTCAAAAGCAAACACCGCACAGCAAACCTCCAAGCCTGCCCCTTCATCCAGCCAAAGGGAAGAATCGCGTTTTTTTTTTTTTTTTTTTTTTTTTTCCAGTTTTAATTAAAAGTGTTTATATTTATTTACTTAGCCTGGAGGGGAACATGTGTGCCAGGGCATGTGGGGGGTGGGGGACATGTCAGAAGGCAGCTTGTGGGAGTCCATTCTCTCCTTCCATCATGTGGGTCTCAGGGATCAAAAACAGATTGTTAGTCTCAGCTGGAGCTATCCAGCTGGCCCAGGAATAATGGTTTTGTTGTTGTTTTAATTTTTTTTTCTGTTGTGGCAAGTATACAGGATATAAAGTTTATTATTCTTTAATCATTTTAAGAGTGTAATTTGGTGGCATTAAAGGTACTGAGTCATATTTTAAAATAAATAACTATTAATGGCCCCAATAGTCTCACTGAATGAAGAAATGTCTGCAACAGAAATAACAAAGGCAGAGCTATTAATGTCATTTTATTACAGATTTTTTTTTTTCCTTAAAGGAAAAGTATACTGCTCCTACAAGAATATCATTCTAAGTATTAGGGAAGAAATGAAAGCCTGGGCCCCTCTGGGCAGGTGTGGCTTAGGCAAGGAGATTAAAGGGCTGTCATGGGTTCCCAGCCTATAGGAAAGTTGTTGTATGTAGCATGGACCCTTCTACTTGTTAAGATGTGTCCATCTGAAAGACTCGGTGGGAGCACGTGGCATCTCTGAGCATGAAGAGGCGACATCATCCCACTCCTACAGGGGGCTGGTTAAAGGGATCGTGTATGATGGGTCCTGTGAGTTTGGGCTTAGAGTCGGGACAATCTGGGTTCGAAACCCAGCTCTGGTTCTCCATAGCTCTCCATGAGGCACTTACACTCCCTCCACCTCCCCTTTCTCACCTATAGAGTGGGGATTCATAAAATGAGCTACTTCAGAGGGGTTGTAAGACTTGGAGGAGACAAAAGGATTAGTTGGGATAACTCCAGCTCTGCAGCATTAACAAAAGAACCCCTGTACCTGGCAGCCAAACCTGGCAGAACAGCGTTCCTGCTTGGACCACAAGGACAGGAAACCGCTTTCCTCTGAGACTGGCCAATTCCTGAGCTGCTTCCAAACAGCAACTCTGGCCTCTCAAAAGGCTCTAGCTTCTCCACAAAGGGAGGCTTGAACACTTTGGCTTTTCCATTTTGTTTTTTATTTGCGTGCTCCTTTTTTTAAGACAGGGTTTCTCTGTGTAGCCCTGACTGTTCTGGAACTCACTCTGAAGACCAGGCTGGCATCAAACTCACTAAGATCTGCCTGCTTCTGCCTCCTCAGTGCTGGGATTAAAGGCATGTGCCAACGTTTGCCGTTGACACGCTTTGCTTTTTAGGCTTTGGAGTGACTGTCGTTTCTGGTTATAATCCATTATAAAGACAGTCCACATAAAGACATAAGATACCCCCTAGAGGGTTATCTAGTTGGTGGTTTGCTCATTACAGGAAGAAGGAACCTGTTATGAGATATGAGAGACAGAAGCATGACAGGGTAACCCGCAGCTACCAAGGTCCCAGATCTTTAGTATCTGAAACTCGAAGAGAGGATGTGAGCAGGAAGGGTAGGAAGAAATGACCTCCCCTCATTCTCCCCATCTTTTTAACTCTTGGTGTGGACAACTATGATCCAGTGGCCAATAGAGCCTGGAGGGGAGCATCTACAAAAGGTCAAGTTCCTGGTGTCCCAGGGAAAGGGGTAAACTGTAACAGTAGGTGGTGCCTGTCCGCCCAGTGGGGCACACAGAAGGCCGTGAAATGTACTGAGAGTGTCAGAAGCCAAGACTAAATGGAGACAAGGTTTTGGTGGTACATGCCGGTAATTCCATCTCCATGGAAGGCTGAGGCAAGAGAATCAGAAGTTCAAAGCCTGTCTGGGCTAGAGAATGAGACAATAGCCCTGTAAGTAACCCCAATAAAGCTCACTGGTTCACCAAGTTGCCCTTTGGTGCTGTCTGTACTTTGGTCTGTCGTGGAATCCCTATGTGGGGTGAATAGATGTGCATGTGTGTCCCCCCAGGAAAATTTCTGTCATACAACAGAGGGAGAGAGAGAGTCACTTCCTAGTGTTTGCAGAAGTTTTAAGTTCACTTAACCGCTAACAAAGAGAGTTACGTTTACTAAAGAAAATGTGTCTGTCTGAGTTACAGGCTCAGTTCTCCATCCTCCGGTCTCCATCCTCCAGGTCTCCATCCTCCAGCTACCCCTTTCCTGACCCAGTGTGCAAAGCTGAGATGGTCTTACTCTCTCCTAAAGGATGAGTTCACCAGGAAGAACAGTGTTTTGTTTGCAAAGTGAGAAACATTGACAGTTCCACCCCAGAGTGACTTTATCTGTTCTGCCAGCAATTACAGCCCAGATGAGGGCTAATGGCACAGTTGCTGATAAGTGCCCCTGTTCTCATTCTTTAACTTGCCAGTAAGGTCCTGTGGTCCCTTATCTGGTGCTGGGGCCAAATCACTAAGAGCCGAAGCTTGAAACCCTGACACTTCAAAGCCCAGGGCATCCTGAACAAGCGGCTAGTTGTTTGTGTTGGGTTTTGTTAAACAGTGATCTGGTTTCTGCGCCAATATAAAAAGCCCGGGAGCCTAGTTTTTAATGCTGCTCTCTCAGACACAGCTCTTCATCCTGCATATGAAGAAATGACTTGTCTCGGAATCAAATTCCTTTCTTTCCTGCAATTCTATGCATTTTGTCAGCAGCTCATAGAAACTTTGGATAGCTGGGAATGTGGTAAAGTGCTAGCCATGAAAGTGGGAGGGGCCAAGCTTGGCTTTAGTACTATGTAAAAAGCTTGATGGGGGGGTGGGGTGCACCTTTGTAATCCCAGTGCCGGGAAAGCAGAGAAAAACGGATCCCTGGCATCCACAGACTAGCAAGCATAGCCTTCTCTGTGAGTTCTAAACCATCAAGAGACCTTGTCTGAGAAGAAAGAAAGAAGAATGGCAGGGAGGGAGGGAGGCTGGGAAGGGGAGGGAGGGACGAGAAAGGGGGGATGGAGAGAGGAGGGGGAGGGGTTGGAAAGAAACGATACCTAAAGTTGTCTTCTGGCCTGTACACACATGTTCACATGTGTGCACCTGCACACACACACACACACACACCCCAAGCTAAAACAAAACAAGATAAAAGCAAAGCAAATCACGCATGGTGGCAAATATATAATCACAGCACTTGGAAGACAGAGGCAGGCAGATCTCTGTGAGGTTGAGGTCATCCTGGTCCATATTGTGAGTTCTAGGACAAGCATGGCTACATAGGGAAATCACATCAAAGGGGAAAAAAGAATGAAAGAAAGAAAGAAAGAAAGAAAGAAAGAAAGAAAAGAAAAGAAAAGAAAAGAAAAGAAAAGAAAAGAAAAGAAAAAGAAAGTTTGCATGGGAAGGCAGTATAGAAGTCATTTTTCCAAACCCCGCACACCCGATTGTTGGTGCCTTGGAGAACCATGGCGCCATCCTCCTCCACCATCCTCTGCTGCCTCCTGCCCCCTCCCCCTCTGCCACCCTCCGCCACCTTCTGCCATGCTCCACTCGAACCCTTTTTCGACAGCCAGCTCACTCAGAAATACTGGGGACACCGTTTGAACCAGTTACAATGCTTGGCTGATGAGCTCTCCTTAGCCCTCTTAACCACCCCTAGGGGCAGCTGTGTGGCAAAGGATAACCAAGAATGCAAAGCAACTGGCCCAGTGATGCTCAGCTCCCGTTAAAGCCAGAGTCCAAACCCATATCTGGTTTCTCTCAAACCTCAGGCTTTTCTCCAGTGAGTGCCCTGCTCCCCAGTCTCTTTCAGGGAACCCCAGTTCTCCTAAGAACTCTCTGAAGCACTTAGTGTAACAAATCAATCACTTTATAGTTTAACCTGACAGTAAAACGGGAACTAAAATGCTGCCGATGGTACTGTAAATTAGTATCTCATTGATTTTTTTCTTTTGTTTTTCAAGACAGGGTTTCTCTGTGTAGCTTTGTGCCTTTCCTGGAACTCACTTGGTAGCCCAGGCTGGCCTCAAACTCACAGAGATCTGCCTGGCTCTGCCTCCCGCGTGCTGGGATTAAAGGCGTGCGCCACTACCATCCGGCTCCATTGATATTTAAAAGGGGCTTTCGACAATCATGTCTGAGCATCTCCACAGTCCTGTAGGAGAGTTAGTCTCCATCTTGCCTATTACAGAGCTGAGTTTCAGGGAGTCTGAGCGGTCACTGAACCCCCCTGGTGGCACAGCTAGGAGCAGAGCCCAGGTCATCATTAATAATATTATTGAAAAAATTATTGCTATTATTTTCATGTCATGTACAGCAATACATTTTATAATTATAATATAATACTATTTTGACAATAGTGATATATCATTACTAGTGTTATTATTAGATAATGCTATTCTTATCCGTGTATCCTAGGCTGGCTTCGAACTCACTGTGTAGCTTAAATTTCAGATCCTCTTGCCTCCCTCCTCCTCCGGAGTGCTAGACTTACAGGCCTATGGCACCATCATGCCCAGTTTTGAAATGCTAGAGACTGAACTTCCCTTCACCTGCTGAGGTACATTGCCATCCCTAACTAGGTCCTTCAACTGCTCTTCCTATGCCTCTGTGCTCAGTGAATAATGAAAGCCACAGTCAGTGGTGGCTGTTGATACAACCTCCTTTCCAAAGTAGCTTGTGTGGGCCATGAGGAGACATCATTCTGACCCTGCTTTCCATACTACTTCCTTTCTTTCTCCAGTACATCACTGAAGCGATTCGGTCTCCCTCGTAAATCTGTCCCACGCCTACTCTTAAAGCTTGAATCCCAAGGAACAATTCAGTTTCCATTAACGTTACTACTGGACCTCCAAGCAAGCCACACTTGATCAACGATGTTCTGGGGACTGGGTCTTTGAAGCGGTGAGATCAGACACAGGCAATCTCAGGCCATAGTGGTATAAAATGCTTCTATGTGGCCCACAGGATGCCAAACAGCTGCCTCCAAATATCCAGATGTTTGGCATCCATGTAGAACACAACTTTGATTTCTTGGCCAAATAGGCCTTTGTCATGTAATCAGTCTGAACCCTCTGGGATGTTTTCTGGCATCCTGTAGGCACTGTTTGTTTTGAAGTGTGTAGATTTGAGTATTTCAGCTTCTAGAAGGTGCCCCAGAACAACAGACCCCACACTGCTTTCCAGTGCAGAGATCTTCCCCTGTTGCTGGCCAGTCTGACAAAGACAGAAAGACAAAGCAAAACAAATGTTTTATAGCCTCTTTAATCAGCTAACCACATCTGCCTCAGAGGTCACATGGTGTTGGGACACGAGAGAAAAGGAGAAAAATAATCCCTGATTTTTCTCTGAGCATCATGGAGCCTGACACAGGAAACAAAAGGACCTCCTTTCATTCATCTCGTTTCCCATCTCGGACTTGCCATAGAATGTCCAATGGAAGACGTCTCACTGCAGCTCATTCTTGTTGACCTCATACCCAGCTACCTGGAAGGAAGCACATTTTACAGATATTTACCAATGAGTACTGAAGAGCCCTCTAGAGAGCAAAATCACTATTTGTTCTCCGGGAGAACGAATGTTTTCCCCACCTTGGAAGATTCCAGACACGCCTCTATACTTCCTTCTGTCCCTAGGACCACCTTGCCACTCAGGTTTCAATAGCCGTGTCTATTCCGTTTGTAGCTGTCCTCTCGTCAGGCTCTGTGTCTGCCTGCTTCTCTGGTACTCGACACTCTGGGAGCTTCTGCAGGAAGAAGATTCATCATTGACCCACAGTTCAAGCCATCCATCCTTGTTTATTGGATAAATGATGAACTAAGCATGTATGTATCCTGGGGATGTGCCAAACCAAGCATGTATGTATCCTGGGGGGTGTGACTGGCAGTGTTAGCAATGTCCTCAGTCTGGACCTCTGAAGGTTTCTGAGGACAGAGTGCAGCTCTTGTCTTAATAATTATTTTAATGTTCTTGTTGCTGTGGCAGGATGAGTGATGTGGACAATTTGAAAGGGCACATTTATTTGGGCTCATGGCTTTACGAGGTTCAGTCCATGATTGTTTGGGTCCATGTGCTTGGGCAGAACATCACAACAGGAGCATATGGTGGAGAAAACTGTTCATGATGGAAAAACAGAGAGAAAACAATAAGATACTCTAAGGGCCTACTACAGTGATCCATTTCTTTCAGGAAGGGTTCCTCCTAAAGCTTCCAGAACCTCCCAACATAAAACCACAGCCTACAGATGGAGCTTCACGTGTGTGGCCTTTTGGTAGTGTATCCAAATCAAAACATCTCCATGGAGCAAAGTTTCTGCCTTCTATCAGGTCTGCCAAACTGACCTTTGAGGAGACAGAGTGTGTGCTTTCCTTGTGAGTCCCAGTCCCCTGGGACTCCATTGACTCAATCCTGACACTAGAGAGATCACCATCAGTGGCCACATTATAAACACAACTGCCTTTCGGGTAACCCAGCAAGGGGGATCCAATTCCATTGAGGGTAGGGGAGGGTTGCTCAGCAAACCAAACAGATGTCCACTGAACCGCTACCATCAAAGGCCGAGATGCATGATGATTCATTGCATGGATCAGCCAGACCTTGTTCATGAAGTCACCATTCTCAGTGGTTTGGAGATCTTTAAGAAGGACCCTTTAAACACCCAAAGGCAATAACCCAGAGAGGAATGCCTTTTAGCAGAGCAATTACAGATGATGATGAATGAGATATTTGGAGAAAGGATTTCTCCAGATTGTTTCGACTTCCCCATGTAGAGAGCTGGGAAGAACTGTAGCTGAGGAGCTGAAGAACCCTGCGTGTTAACATGGGTGCTTGTGTCGGTAGTAGAAGCCACTGAGCAATGTGTCATCCCTAAAACAAGCAAAGCACAGGGATCTACCATCCCTGGAAGGCCTGGGTACCAGTCATGGCCCTGAGGCCACCAGGCTCTGAGTTCCAATACACTTTATTATCTCCCTGAGATTCTTTCCAACCGTGTTACTGTTTGAGTCTGAAATATCCCCTACATGCTTGTGTGTTTCGACGGTTGGTTCCTGGCTAGTGGCACTGTTTTGGGAACCTGTGGAACCTTTGAAACTACAGCCTAGCTAGCTGAAGTGGGGTGCTTGGGGTGGGCCTTGAAGGAGACACCCACTTCCAATCCCTGCCTTGGTTCTCTGCTTCCTGATGCACTGAGAAGTCTGAGCCACAAGCTCCCACCCCCAAGGATGAAGCCACCCCAGCTCCCATGCCTTTCTGCTATGGATGGACTCTACTCTCTCGAAGTGTGGGCCAACAATGAGCCTCTCCTTCCTGAAGCTGTTTCTGTCAGGTGGTCACAGTGAGGAAAAAGAAACTGAGACACACTGTAAAGGGTGAAACAACAGCAATCCATATCCAAGTTTCAGGAGAATGAAATGAAACAAAGTACAGAAAGCTGAGAGTTATGAATGATCTACTTATGTTACTTTAGGGAAAAAAATGGAAAGCGTTTGCCGTACTCAATTAGAAGGGAATGGCCTGTAAGTTATTTATTTACAGCTATTGGCTTTTTGGCATTAATTCTTTGTACTTATTAAGATGAAAATCATCCACAAAGACAATGTGGGGAAACACCTGTGCTACGAGTTAAAGGTAGAATATTAACAATCATTTGCAGAGCTGCAGAGGAGGCTCAGCTGTTAGAGCACGTACTGCTCTTCCATGGGACCAAGGTTGGTTCCCAGCGCCCACCAGGCAGCTCACAGCTGTATTTCCAGCTACAGAGAATCCAATGCCTTCTGGCATACACACACGCACTCACGCACGCACACACACACATACACATGCATGCACGCGTGCACAAACAAAAAATTAAAAATAATTGCGTATTATATAATTTCATTAAAATTTGCATTCATGTGACAAATAACTAGAAGGAAATTTACGTAAAAGCTCACTTTTTGGAGGAAATGGGTTTGGGGATGTCTCAGTTAGGGTCACTATAGCTGCAATGAAGCACCATTACAAAAAGCAAGTTGGGGTCATCATCCATCATCATGGTCCCTTCTTACTTTGGTGTCTGTGACCCTGGCATATCAAGCATCATGAGGATTCTGACCTTTCTGTGACTAGCTGCCCATGGAGTGTTGGTGGTGGTCTTTTTTACTCTTTTGAGGGGCCCGCATGCAGCTGCCAAATAAATCACACCCAGAGGCTTACTTTTTTAAATTTTATTATTTATTTCTTTTGTTTTTTGCGAGACAGGGTTTCTCTGTATAGTTTTGGTGCCTGTCTTGGATCTCGCTCTGTAGACCACACTGGCTTTGAACTCACAGAGATCCAGCTGGCTCTGCCTCCCGAGTGCTGGGACTAAGGGTGTGGGACTATCGCCTGGCCTTGGCTTGTTTCTTGCTAGCTTTCCTTAACATAAATTATCCTGTCACTATGGTGATATTTTATTTTGTACTAAAATGTTATTTGTATTTTAATAATAAAGTTGCCCGAGGGTCAGAGCTATTAACAAGCCATAGGAAAGCTGGGCGGTGGTGGTGCACGCCTTTAAGACAGGCTGTGACGAGGCAGTCATGTGGTTGGGTTTACAACCAATGAGAAGGCAGAACCGAAAATCTTTATAAAGACTTTAACACAGGAAATAGCTCTCTTTCGGAGAGGTAGGACCACCACAGGAGGAAGGGTAAGGTTTTAGCTCTTAGCTCTGACCTCTTGGCTTTCTTCTTTGCATTGGTTCTGTGTTTCTTATTTAATAAGACAGTTGGTTACATCTGCATGTCACCCTTATGCCTCTGGGCTTTTCCTGTTTTCTTACTTCTGTAACTCTTACTCCATGGCTTGCTGTATAGCTGGATGGCTGGCACCTGAATTCCTCCTCCTTCTCTGGCTACTTCTCCTCCCAGATTTCTCCTTCTGTTTATCCTCTCTGCCTGCCAGCCCCACCTGTTTCTCTTGCCTGCTTCACTATTGGCCGTTCAGCTCTTTATTAGACCATCAGGTGTTTTAGACAGCCACAGTAACACAGCTTCACAGAGTTAAATAAATGCAACATAAACAAAAGTAACACACCTTAAAATAACATTTTACAACAGAGAGTGGTGTTTGAGATTGTAGGTTGGCGGATATTGGTTCCTTTTTCAATGTGACCATTGCATCATTTCTCAATACCTTCGGAGAATTTTTTGGTTCCTTTCTGGAAAAATAGCAATCCTTTGCTCATAGGTACTATGGAAACAAGACTAGTATATGGAGCAATAGCCAGTAGTAGCTGAGCTGGGGGAAGTCTCTTAGGGCTGAATTTTCCTGCAGTTGGCCACATTTCAGGAGATACACAGGTTATTGTGTGTTTTGTGGATAGCTTGGAGGAGCAGTTTATCTGACTGCTGATGTCAACCCATTTATACTCTTGCCCTGCTCTGATGAGGCAAGGAATGCTTTCTCTGGATGGGAAGTATTAGAAAAAATACTTCAAGAAGAGCAAAAAATGAAAAGTTTTGCTCAAACTTATTTTTAAAGTTATGAACTTCAGAGGAGGCAAAAAGATCTTAGGCACGAACTACCCACTCCTTTCCTTTCATGGGACCCTGAGGAAAGTGAATTCTAGAGAAAATGAATGGCAGGGTCACAGCGACACAGCTGACTGGCAGAAGGAGGGTGCACTCCCCCAATTCCAAAACTAGTTCTCTGGGTACAACACAGAGTTGTATTTCTGGGACCTGAGCCTTTCAAGAGCTTTAGTAAGAACCACCACCAGCCTGGCACCATCACCCGGAGGCGCACCCGTATCTTGGCAGTGACCACCAGCTCTCTAATTGGACTGAAGGCCTGCGCGCAACAAGAGGGATAGAAAGCCCAGTACTGGAAACCCAGCCAACGCCCTGGGTTAGTGATGTCATAGGTCTTGAAGGAGACCTCACAGCCACCACTTTAGTAAACCAGTGGGATTCCTCACTGCATTCCAAATAGTTATTCTTGTACAGATAAGTGTAACTCTCACCCCTCTTCAAAGAGTTTTCTCTTCGCAGCAGATGGAGAGCATTACGGAAAACCACAGCCAATCAAAACGCAGAGAACAAGTGACTGTGGGTGCCTGGCCCCAACGGATACATTTACAGCACAGCTCCTCTATCTAAGGCCCAGGGAACATTTTGGTGAAGAGGGTGCAGGAAGATTGCAATAGCCAGAGGGTACCAGAAAGTCTGCTGTGGGATATTCTAGAAACGTCAGGAAAGCTATACCCATAAAGCAGAACAACATGGCTTCCTAAACAAGACCGGAGGAAAGGTGAAATAGACTAACATGGGAGGGGGAGATCTCCTTCACAAAGAACTGCAGGCAACTGAGGAATGTCAAGAGTGGAAGAAACAACCTTCCCCAGGGAAGAGAAGAGGCCTCCGGTTGGTTTCAGGGTCAACCCTGAAATCATATATATGCAAGTAATATTATATGGGCTAAGTATGTACACATCACACCACACACACACACACACACACACACACACACACACACACACACACACACTCTCTTCAGGAAAAAGGCCATGAATTTGAGAGAGAGAAAGGGGGTGGTACATGTAAGGGGTTGGAGGGAGGGAGGAAAGGGAAGGGGGAAATGATACAATTATAGTTTACTTTCAAAAATTAGAAAAAAATTTTAAAAAATAACTCTGGCACACTAATTAAGAAATAGCTGTAGAACCCAGGCGGTGGTGGCTCACGCCTTTAATCCCAGCACTAGGGTAGTAGAGGCAGATGGATGTCTATGAGTTTGAGGCCAGCCTGGTCTACAGAGCGAGTTCCAGGACATCCAAGGGTGCACAGAGAAATCCTGTCTCAAAAAAACAAAAACAAGAAAAAGAAAAAGAAATAACTGTAGCATGTGTGCTTTTCCGGAGCTTATCTGATGTTTCTTACAGAATCAAGCTTTTTCTTTGACTCATATGAAGAAAAGCCAAGTGTGAAGTCAAAGGGAACAAAATTAAATTGCAACGTGCAAACCTGCACTGTAAGTCAATGCCAGATTTTCACTATCACTCTCAGTAACCGCACCAGGTCACATGGCACACACATGGTTTTGTTGTTGTTGTTGTTTGTTGTTTTTAAGCCCTCTGGGCTTTTAACTTGCTGGTGTTATGCAGGGGATGGTTTAATGGATGCCAAATATGCATTTGTTTGCCTCCTTAATCCACATGGCTAATGACTAAGAAAACTGTCAACTATGAAGAGCCATAGTTTCTCATGGGCATTCAGATTATTTTTTTCAAGCCCAAAGGAAGTGGGAGGGGAGGCGCGAACGACAGCTTGGCTTCACTTTTGGAAAGCCACCCCCCAACCCACTCTCTACCCCTGCAGGTTTTAGAGTGCTGGGGGTTGAACCCGAGGCTCAGGCACTCTAACACTGGGCTACAAAACCTAGCCTGAAAAAGGGGTATGCCTTAAGTTCAGCATCTGGATCTAATTTTTGGTATAAGTAGGAAAAAGCACAGACCATTTGAAATCACCAGTGAATAACTGTAGCCCCAGCAACAGCCAGAAAGGGAACTATGTGTGATTCTCTCATTTTGCACAGGAGTCTGCACTCCACTGTTCGGGAGTTTTCACTTCTTTTGGTCTCCCTGCCTCCTGCTTCTTTTCACTCCTGGTCTCTCCCACCAGCACGAAGGCAATCCACACAGTTGCATTCCCCATGTAATAAAGCATGAAAACAGAAATTTGCCACTGAAGGTACTAACAGGGCTTTTGATATCAAGCTTTACAGTTTTCTTTTCCTTCTTCAGTCACTCACTGAAGAAAATGGAGATGGTGCTGGGTGAAAATCTGGGTAAATTGGCCAACCAAGTTGCTAGGGACCCCCTTGCCTCTTGAGAGTTTTACCCTGACGATGAGTATAGGTTATTTAACTAGATAATACTTGTGCCTTTGTGCGAAACACCAGTTAGTTTTATCAAATGCAGGGTTCCAGGTGACTTAAATGTTGCCCAAACACCTGTTTACCATTTATCACAGACTCAGGCAGAGTGGGAGGAGCCTCAGCCATGTGCTTCCTGCAGACTCAGGCAGATCGCTGGGTCACCGGGAAGTGAGCCACACGCTGGGCAGCCATGCTGCTAGTGATGGGTAGGTCTGTACTCCAGCAAAGAGTGAGTACTCATATCCTGCTGTGGACAGATGGTGTTGGGTCATCAGCCAGATGGCAGGACCCTGGAAAGAGCCTGAGCACACATGAGTAAGCTAACCTGAGCTGGTGGAGGCAATTAAGAAAGGCTAGGTGGAGAGTCATTTGGGAGTTTAGCCCTAGAAGCTTAAACAGGAGTTCTGAGTACGAAAGTCAGGGCCTGTGGTTACCAGGACACATTTGAGTGCCATCTGGACTCCCCTTCACCCTACTGGTGTGAGAAAGACAGTTCTGACCTCCTACTGTTCCCTGCGTACCCTGGGCCAGGATCAGAGAGTCCTGAAGGATAAAAACTTGCTGTATATAAAAACAATATTTTCAGAAATACTATCATGGAACTGAATGCCTTTCAAGTCTGTCTGCTTTTTTTTCCCCCTTCTTTTTCTTGATTTTGAGAAATTTAGTATGCAGTCTGGTGGATGATGATGGTACCAGACCAGCCCCGAGGGTTCAGAGAATCTCGGACACCTTCAAAATTTCATACACAGCTCTATGTGTAGAAAATAAAGTTGAAGAGGAGAGGGTATCTATTTTCTTTTTGAAATCTCAAATGACTTGACACACTGAAGCATTCTGTACTACAGGTCTAGAGCGTCAAGGGAACTCAGCCTTTTGGGTCTGGAAAGGCCAACACATGAAGTAGGTGTGAGCTCACTCAGAGCCTTCTCTTGTGCCTGGCCTTTGGGCACTTGCCTTGTCCAGGATATATTCCGTTATTGCCAAGAGTCAAGTAGGTAAGCCATCTGCAGTCCCATGGCCAGCTGAAACCACAGCTTGTACCCAGCATCAGCCTATGAGGTAGCACTGAGGACACAGCCCTTAGTGAAGCCATCCCGAGCAGAAAGCAGGTGAATTGAATTGAATAGAGGACACAACAGACCACAACCTTGGCAGATAATGGCATGGGCAATGAATTTTGTCCCCAGGAAGATGGCACTGGTTAGTTTTCATCAACTTGACGAAAACTAGAGTCACCTGGAAGAGGGACCTTCAGTTGAAGAAGTGCCTTCATCAGAATGGCATATAGGCGTCTCTGTGGGGACATTTTCTTGATTAATGAATGATGTGGAGGGCCTTGCCCATTATGGGTGGTGCCACCCCTAGGCTGGTGGTCCTGGGTTGAATACGAAAGCAGGATGGCAAGATGGTAGTGGTGCATGCCTTTAATCCTGGCACTTGGGAGGCAGAGGCAGGCAGATCTCTGTGAGTTCAAAGCCAGCCTGGTCTACAGAGTGAGTTCCAGGATAGCTAGGACTGATAAATAGAGAAATTTTGTCTTGGAAAACAAAACAAAACACAAAGAAGAAAGAAAGAAAAGCAGGATGAGCAAGGCATGGGAAGCAAGCCAGCAAATACTACTCCTCTATGGCTTCTGCTTCCGTTCCTGCCTCAGGCTCCTGTCCCGACATCCCTGATGATGGACTGTGATGTCGAAGTATAAGCCAAATAAACCCTTTATCTCCGGGTTGGTTTTGACCAGTGTTCTTATCGCAGCAACAGAAACCAAGCTAGATCGAGGACTGAGAAAAAAAGAGGAGACGGGAGTTGGAGACCATGTTCCAGGCAGCATTCTGTCAGGCCAGCTGAATGGTATTGGCAATGTACCTTCAGGCACTTACTTTAGCTTCCCAATCTGTGGAACTGGCCAAGCAGCAAAGAGGCTCACTCCAGACTCCAAGAGAGGAATGTGGAGATATCTGTTGACTTATTGGAAGCTGCTTCCCGAGTTTTCCTCCTCTTGCTTGTTTGTTTGGCATTGTAAAGATGAGCCAGAGCTTCGTATATGCTAGGCAAGGATTGGTAAGCTACTTCTCTGGCCCCTGTGAGTGGGGTTTCCATATGTATCTCAGATTGGCCTTGAACTCACATTGTAGCCAGGCTGTCCTTGAGTTCACCATCCTCCTTTCTCTGTCAGGTACTGGGATTATAAGCATGTATCATCATGCTCAGGACCTCTTTATTTTTCTATCTTAAGCATCAAACTAAATGTTTTACATTTCTGTGTGTCTATGTGTGTGCGTTCACATGTGCGAATGTACACATATAGGCCATGGCATGCATGCAGAGGTCAGAGGACAACCTCAGGGGTTGATCCTAGTCGTCTATCTTGTTGAAGACAGGGTCTCTTGTTTGTCTCTATGTTCCCCAGAATAGCTGACCTGTAAGCTGCTAGGGATTCCCCTGTTTCCACCTCTCACTGTGAGAGCTAAAGTTACGTTTTAAGTTTAAATTACTGTGCTTAAGAGATCTATAAAACAAAAATGTCTCTAACTTGTAAGCCCCACTCACTTGCCCAACAACAGATCATTTCCTGGAATGCCAGGGGCTATTCATATATGATGACAAGCCATGCGTTTTCACTGCAGTAAACAAGGTTGGTTATCCCAATTGCACAGGATTGCTTGATCTCACGTAGGCAGGAGGAGGTATGTACGCAGGAAATATGTCAGGATATATGCTTGCCCCTGATTGGACGAAGGGCAGAAGTATGTAACCTTGTGGGTTTTGCCTTTATAAGCCCCTGGCTAATTACTTTGCTGCCATTCTCTGGAAATCACTGGTATGGACCCGGCCAGTGTCCATCTTCCTGGCCAGTATTTACTAAAGCTTGCTTCAAATTTGGCTCAAACACTGTGGTAGTGTTCTTACCCTCACCTGGTAGGATTAACATCTCAGTGTAGGACCAAGAAGATTAGTGCTACTGAATCTGGCTTTCCATGGGTTCTAGGGATCTGAACTCAGACCCTTATGCTTGTATGGTACATGCTTTAGCCACTGAACCCTCCCCTCAGCCCTCAAACGGAATGTCTTAAGAAGCTTCCTTCCTTCTTCCCTCTCTTCCTTTCCCTCCTCCTTCCTTCCATATATCCTACCCTAATCCTGACCCTAGCTCCTAACCCTTGACTCTAACCTAAACTCTACCCATGACTGGGAAGCAGCTAAGAATTCATGGTTGAATATCATTACTCTGTTGTATTTCCCTTGCAAATACCTCTTCATCCATGCACCCTCCAGCCTTCACTGTACTTCATGATGGACAAGAACTCCTAGCTCACATCTAATACTCTCCTGGCTTGCTTCTTTCATTCTGGTTCATCCTGCATGTAATATGCCGATTAATTTTGGTTTGGGTTTTTTGAGACAGGGTTTCTCTGTGTAGTCCTGGCTGTCCTGGAACTCACTCTGTAGACCAGGCTGGCCCCGAAGTCAGTGAACAGCCTAGCCAGCCTTTACCTCCTGTTCGCTGGGATTAACGGCATGCGCCACCATGCCCAGCTAATTGATGAAATCATTATAAAAAGCTGTAGATGTAGGGGCTTGTTGCTCTTCCAGAGGTCTCTTCCGACTGTCTCTAACTCCACATCCAGAGAATCTGAAACCCTCTTTCTAGCTTCCGTGGGCACAGGGCACATATGAGGTACATACACATACATGCAGTCAAAACACTCATATATGTAAAATTAAAGTTAAAAGTACAGATGTACGAGGTAAAAATTTAACTGAATAGAAAAGGTATCAAAAAAAGAGAAACCTTTCTCTGTCCGTGCACTGCCCCTGCGCCCCCCCACCCCCCACCCCAAGCTCTGTTTCCTGTAGCCCTACTGGTAGTGGTTTCTGGGTCTCCAATACAGAGTCATTTTGTCCTACCCAGGCCCATCAAGATTAAACTCACCCCTGTGCCTGGAGCCCTAACTTGAACCCTCACCAGCTAGACTGCAGTCCTGTTGACCTCTCGAATATTTTCCTAGAGCAGAGATTGCTGAACATATGTCCAGGTAGTGGCTGTGGTTTCTTCAGACCACAGGGCCTGTGTTCGCTTGTAGTTGATTTCCTGGGATTTCTAGCAGCCATGAGCAGACCCGAAGATGAATGGGCCCCTTTAGAAACCATGGGGGATCTGGTGCTGAGCACCCTCACTGGGGTGAACCTCCTTCTTGGTCATCTCCCTGACCCCCTCATCCTGAGTTTGCTCTCTCTGCACCAACTAGAAACTGAAGTAACTCCGTTTTGTTCCTGAAATAAGGTGGGTTATACTGCCTTCCGACTGCAGGAAGTGACTGTGTTCTTCTGCTTCTGCAGGATCTTGTCACTGTCCCATTTGATTCCCAAGTTCTAGGTGTGACTCTTCTATAAATGATGCATGTATCTGTCTCCCTTTCTCCCCGCTCTCCCCCCTCCTCTCTCCCTCCCTCCTCCCCTCCCTTCCTCCCTACTCATCTCTCTTTGTTTATTTAGACTCTTAACCCCTCAGCATACAGTATTTGACATGTCTGAATTGTGACTTAAGTGTATGAATTTTCACCTATGTCTCCTGGTGTTCTTAGGATTCTTTTTTCCTCTTCTTCCTTCTTTTTTACTTTGAGACAAGGTCTCATTTGGTAGCCCAGGTTAGCATGGAACCAACCTGCTATGTAGCTCTGGCTAGCCTTAAACTCACAGCTCCTGCCTCAGTTTCTTCTTGACTGTTGAGATAATAGACATGAGCCACCATTTCTGATTTGAGGTTCTAGGCATCTAGGGCATGATATAAGCTCTGTCACCATCACTGGGCATAGGCTGCTAAAGGTCTTGTGGCCAGAGGTACACACCCTGTTAAGTCCAGCGATATTAGCCACTCTGGAAGCATCTGGCTAGTCACTAATGACAGCCTTGGATTTGGAAACTATCCCTGCAATGACATCCCACCCCTGAAAGCTCCCTTTGAGGAATGTAAACCAATGCCTTTAGTTAGATGCAGACTACCTTAAACAGAAGAGGCTTTGAATTTCTTTTAGAATCCACCCGAGACACAGGCTGTGGCGATACGTGCTGAGGACATACTTTCCTAGCAACACCCACCACACACAGCATCGATTGGGATGAAGTTCTGATCATCGGACTGGGGTTTGCCCCAGTCTGTGGGTTCTCATAGTACGGACTGCAGAGAAGTTTTGCAAGCTGAGATTAATGTTTGTGAAGCATATACGAAAACCACGTCCCAGGAAACATCTTTCCTTCCCACGTGTTCACAAAGTCTAGTCGCACACCCAAGGTTCTGAGAGATCCATAGCAAGATCACTTCTTAAGTGTTTTGTTTGTTTGCTAGGGACAGGGTCTCATGTTGCCTTAGCTGGCCTTCGAATCACAATGTAGCTGAGACGAACTCCTAACTCCTGATCCTTCTGACTTCAGCTCCCAGATGCTGGGATGACAAGCATGAGCTGCCATGCCTGCCTAAATAGTGCTGTTTGTTTTGTAATACTGGCAATTGAAGCCAGGCCTCCCACACGAGTAAGTGCTCTGCCACTGAGCTACACCCCAACTCCCCACCCTTGTTTTTAGCAATAGTACCCTTTATGCAGAATGTCTGCTGGCAGCCTAAACAACTACAGCCACACAAACACACACACACTAAGTAATGCTACTTTAGTTTATCCACGCAAGTGCAGCTACCTTTAGTCAAGTTGCCAGTTCCCCTCACAGTATATGCATTCATCATATTATAAAACAATAACACAGTAAACCCATACTAGAAGATTTGATACAATGATTAGGTGAGACATAAGTAAATCAATGATGTATACACTATTATCAAACATTAACCCATTAACTAACATTTATATTTGCATACTTAAGAAGCTAGGTACAAGTTAGGTATGGTGGCACCTATCTGCAACCCTAATACTCAAGAAGCTGAAGCAGTCGGGGAGAATTGCAAGTTCGAGGCCACCCTGGACTTGTACAGTGAGTTCCAGCCAACCTGAGATACAAAGAGACACTGTCTCAATAAAACTAAAAACAAAAAGCAAAGTACTTAGTGAGCCCAGCATGGTGAGGCATACCAGTACCCTGGCTTTTGGAAGATAGAGGCATTCTGAGCTAGCCTGGGCCATATGAGACTGATTAAAAACAAATTTTCAAAAGTATCTCTTTAAGCTCAAGACCTCTTATTTGGTACCTTATTGTCATCTATCATCTGTCTGTCTATCTAGCAATCTAACATCCATCCATCCATCCATCCATCCATCCATCTATCTATCCATCCATACATCATCTCGGCTATGCTAGGAATTGAACCCAGGGTCCCACACATGCCAGTTAAGTGCACTACCCCTGAGTACTTACTTTCCAGTGACTTCCTCTGTCTACATTATCACTGACCTCTCCTAAGAACCAAAGCATCAGCTGTTGCTCACCTGACAACTTCCCACTGCAAAGTTTTCTTTTTCTTTTCTTTTTGAGCCGGACTATCACTGAGAAATCCTGGCTAACCTGGAACTTGCTTTGTAGAGCAGGCTGGCTCAGATTTTCTTGTCTCTGCTTCCCCAACGGTTATGCATGTCCAGCTCCTAAATTTTACTCAGAGAGAACGCAATCTTATTATTTCAAAGATATTCTTTTCATTATAACCAGCGTCTTACCCTGGAGTAGCCCAAAAGCATATTTTCTGCATTTCTTTCAAAATGCTATCAGCCTTCAAGTTCTAGGTCAGAATGCTGTCTCTGCTTTACAGTCGATTATAACATTTCATACATAATTTTTAAACTAATAATTTCTGAATGAAAAAATGAACTGAAGACATGATTGCCCATAGATATGTGTTGAGGAGGAGGAGAAGAAGGTTTATTGTAGATATAAGGGAGAACACAGCCAGAGGCATCTGAAAGGGTCCAGAATGAACCTGGAAATAGGAGAGAGAGGAAGAGAAGAGAAGAGAAGAGAAGAGAAGAGAAGAGAAGAGAAGAGAAGAGAAAAGAGAAGAGAAGAGAAGAGAGAGGCGGGGGAGGGCAGGAGTGAGCCAGGAGACCAAGAAACCACTGCATAGTCAAAATGGCTGGGTTATAGAGAGATGAGAAGCTGGGGCAAGCGGCCCAGCCCAGGCCCTGGGTAGAGGATGGCATACGCCAGCCTGGATGTCCCTGTAACAGGTAGTTGCTGAGAACCTGGCGGCCAGTGTCTGCTTTGATATGTTAAACAGATACTTCAGTTAGCCCTTTGTCCTAAGTTTGAGAGCTAACAGTTTCTTGAAAAGCACACAAATTGACATTTAATCGTGAGTCGAAGCCTATTTATGAAATCGGAAGAAAGAATGAGGGATAAGCATTTCAACACACAGGATCTCCCATCGCCATTCTGAGAGTGGTTCCAGGAGATGCTTTCATTGAAAAACCTTCCGTCAGTAGCTCAGATTCTGTAGTTTCTCCTTTCTGTTTTCTTTCCTTTAAAAAAATATTTTGGCAGGCTCTTACTGTGTGGTTCTTTTATTTTATTATTATTATTATTTGTTTTGTTTTTTGGTTGGTTTTTTTCGAGACAGGGTTTCTCTGTGTAGCTTTGTGCCTTTCCTGGAACTCATTCTGTAGCCCAGGCTGGCCTCAAACTCACAGAGATTCGCCTGCTTCTGCCTCCCCAGTGCTGGGATTAAAGGTGTGTGCCACCACCGCCCGGCTCACTGAGTAGTTCTTATGTAGTTTTGGCAACTCACTGTATAGACCAGGCTGGCCACAAACTCAGAGATCCACCTGCCTTTGCCTCCCAAGTGCTGGGATAAAAGGCGAGTGCCATCATGTCCCACTCTAGGTTATTTAGTTGACGCTTCTATGGAAAAGAGGACACGGATGAAGTCTCTCTGGTCTAGGAGCTAGCACTCTTGTTCAGTCTGGAAGAGAATAGGGAGATGGGGCAGAGCAGAGCTAGACAGAGGAGGAGCAAGTTCCTGTGAAGGGACCGAGGGTTTCCATGTGATATTTGGGGCAGAGAAAGAGAAAAAGAAGTTGAGGGTGGGTAACAGTGAGCCATGAAAGATTTAAAAACCCTAGGCAGACAGCATCTTCTCAGGCTTAAGGTAATTTCCAGAACGAGAAAGCCCCAGAAAACAGAAGGGTGGTGGCAGCCAAGATCCAAACAAAGCAGGATATGTGGGCCTTGCATCAGGTTGCCGTTGTGGGCGAAGCTGGAGAGAACGCCTGAAGGCAGGCAACTGGAGCACAGGACTAACAACTTCCTTTTCGGAAAGCCAAGAAGCTGGGACTTCTAGCTCCGTAGAGTGTTTGCCGAGGAAGCGCAGAGCCTGTGCTCACTCTCAGACACCTCATAAAGCAGATGTGGTAGTGCACACTCATAAACCCAACACTTGTGAGGGAAAGACGGAGGATCAGGAGTTGACTTCAAAGCAAGCTGGGGATACAGAGGGAGAGAACCTTCAAGGGTAGTTCTTGGCCTTTTGGAGCGCAAAAGAAAGTAACACGAGGAGAACTGACTGTGAGCTCATTTTGGCAGTCTACTGCTGGTTTGTTTTTTCAAAAAGGAATATTAATATTATAACTAATTATCACGGTTTCATTTTTTTTTTTCTGCCAGGAAAAAGGAAAGGCACAGTCTCAAGACTATATAGAATTCTTCAAATTCAATGCATCTAATTTTATATAAAAAATTCGCCAAACTTGTCCTAATCTTTCTCATTTTATTAGGGTCATTTTGTCACAAACTGATTCATAGACTAGTGTTCTGGAACATTAGAGGAACGTCTGTAACACGTCCAAGATAGTAACATTTATAATCTTCAGAGAAATCCATGTTGATAGTTTTAGCTGCATTGCAAAACTCAAAAGATCTCAGTCAGACACCATGATTTATTGACTCATCCAGGCACTGGGTGAAAACAAAAGACCCAATCCCTGCCCTTGAAAGCTAATGAATACAACATGCCCTGATGGCTTACAGATATTTACTGACAAATATTTACAGATACATTACAAAGAGAATACTTGCGTACTGAGAGCATGTGATGGGAGTGCCCAGAAAAGGGCGGTGTTCATCAGGGAATATTTTGCCTATTTTTTTTTTTTTTTAAGAAGAAATGAAGGCAGAGGGGTTAGAGAACACCGAGGTAAATAAATGTAAATAAGGCCAGATTCTGCTGACCTTGGGGTCAAATGCCTGTTCTTATTTGATTGTGGTCTCCATGTGTTTTTCATTGAATTTTCAATCAGGAGACTGATGGGAGGACTTGCTGGCCATGGATGACCGGATTTGGTGTCAGGATTCCTCTTGTCCAGTCACCTTTGGGCAGAGGGGACCATGAAGCCCGACGTGACTTTGGGTTTCTACCCAGAGAGAATTCTTGGTGTTTTCCAGTATACAATTACTATAAAGATAGTGATTCCAAAGGAAATTGGATGTAGGACCTCCCTGTGGATAATGAGCCCTGAAGATGTTGAAGTCCTTTATGCCCGCCCCCCATGCCTTAAATTCTCTCTAGATTCCCTGTAATACCTAATTCGATGTATGAGAGGTTCCCATAGTATATTGTCTTAGGAAGGATGACAAGGAAAACATCTGCACATCTTTGATAGAATTTTTTATGAATGTTTTTTAGTTCTTAAATAACGAGGATGCAGGACTGGTAGATGCCAAGTTTGAAGATAGGGAGAGTCCACTGTTTACTATAGACAGTCCATAGAAACCAAAGGTGAGATCTTGGAACACCAGAGCCTGGGTACGGACTCAGTCAAAGGATCTTCTAGGTGCTCCGCAGCATCGTTGTGAGTCCATTTAGCAATGAAACAGCAATGTCCAGATGAAGTAACACAGCCACTCCTAACAGACTATTATATGTGTGGAAGGGGAGGACTCTGCTTTCAGAAGAAATAAACAGGGTATTGAACAAAAGAGACATGCCTATGCTTTTGAGGAAACAGGGAAGCAGTTGACAGCCACCTGGAAGGACTGGTTACATTTCCCGATTTTTAGAAATATTCAAGATTAGTTTCAAGAGTCAAGTATTCCCTTCAGCTTGAAGGAAAAACTTTTTTTTTTTTTTTCAGACATTTTTTTGTTTCGCTTTCTGAACTCATTTCAGCTGCCTCAACTCAAGAGATCCCCTGCTCTGCTCGATGCTTAAGCGTGCCACGTGGCAAAAACTTTTTTTATGTGCAGAGAAATCATCTAAAACTTTAGAGATGGACCAGCAAATAGCAACCTGTGACTCTGTGCCATGCAGTCATTACACGCAGGACGCTGTGGATGCTGAGACACCGGAATGGAGAGGACTTGGTACCAATCTCACAGAGTTTGAAGGTTAGAAATCTGTACAAGACACAAGAGGCTGCAACGACCGGGCTAGTGTGTCAGGAGGACTTGCGTATTTATTCAAAGCAAAGCATAGACTCATTGCCATTGTTTCCCTTAGGAAAGGATTGGGTTTCTTGCTTGTTTGTTTAAAAGAAGCTACTTATGCCCAGTGTGGTGGGTGTATTCTCACAATTCTTGTTCTGAACTGGGTTTGTAATCTATGGGAACAACATAGTGTCTCCTAGATTTTCGGCCAAAGGATACTGAGGACTAGGGAAAGTGGGAAGAGTAGGCACATGTTTAAATGATGTAAATAAATTTTCATTTATTTTAAGAAATTTCGAAGCCCCTTTGGGTCCTTTTATTAGTGTGTGTGTTGGTTAGGTTATTTGACAACTTGACACAAGCTAGGGTCATCTGGGAGGAAGGCCCCTCCATCGAGAAAATGCCTCCATCAGATTGGCCCGGAGGCAAGTCTGTGGGGGCATTCTCTTGATTGATGGTTTATGTAGAAGGGCCCAGCCCACCGCAGTCAGTGCCGTGCCTGGGCAGGTGGTCTTGGGGCGTATAAGAAAGCAGGATGAGCAAGCCACGAGTAGCCAGCCAGTAAGAAGCGTTCCTCCATGGCCTCTGCTTCTGTTCTTGCCTCCAGGTTCCTGCTGACCTCTCTTCATGATGGGTAAGTTGCTGTAAGCTGAAATCTTTTCTCCCTAAGTTGCTTTTCATCATGGTGTTTATCACAGCAACAGAAAGTAAATTTGTACATTACCTTTTGAGAAGTGTCTGGTCATTTTGTTTGCCCATTTATTGAGTGGATTGGTTTCTTGGGTGTTTCAATTTTTTTTTGCATTCTTTTAACAACTAATTAATCCTAGACATTAACAACTTAAATGTCAAGAGATGCTGGGTAGTCAAAGCAATCTTGAATAAAAAGGGAATGCTGGAGGAATCACAGTACATGATTCTAAGTACCACAGAGCCACAGGGGGGAAAAAACCCACAAAAACATGTAAATCAAAGGAACAGAAGACTCAGAAATTGGTCTATGCAGCAGCAGCTGCAACTATCCCTCCAAAGTACCCAAAGCACACACCGGAGAAAAGACGGTCTCCAGCTCATGGTGCTGGGAAAACCGGATTCTATATTTAGAAGAATTAAACTTGATCTGTCTTTCACCCTGCCCCCAAATCAGTTCAAAATGTAGCAAAGCTCTAAATGTCAGATGCACCAACCTTAAACTGTCAGAAGAGACCAGGAAAAACCCTTCACGATAGACGACTTGGGAAGGATTTTCTGAAACCAGCCCTAAGCCCACGGGAAATTAGTGTAAGAACTGACAAGCAAGACTGAACGAAATTAAAATGCTTTCATACCACAAAGGAAGCAACAGAGCAAAGAGACAGCCCACAGAACAGGGTGAAAAAACTAAGCTTGATGCCTCGAGAGACTGAAGGAGAGCCAGAGGCTGGGGACACACCAGTAGGTGGCGCCTGTTTCTTCCGGGAAGCCGAGTATGATTTACTCTCAGCCTGGAATCTCAGGAATTAAGGGTAGCCCTTTAGTGAAATCCATGCAAGTGACTTAGATCATGTCATACTTTTAGTGCTGAGCCCATGAAGTCACTAGCTCCGCACTGCTGCCTAGACTATCTCAGGTCACATTGCTGTATGTATGATGAAGTTGTATCATGTCCACATGTTGCTCCAGCCTCATTTCCCCAAGCCGAGTCACCCCATCCATAGAGACTGCCAAGCCTTGGGTGCAGTCCCAGGAAATTGGCTCTGAAGGTGTGGTAAGGGAGTAGGGCATTATCAGCTCTTCAGCTGGGTGGCCTTTAGGTGACACAGGTCCTCTGGCCTTTCCATGGCGAGCAAACCCTGGCTTGGGTACCCACTGGAGGTCACCTGTGGCAGAACATTTGTTCGCAAGCAGACATGTCCGTTCCTATGTCCTACATAGACAAGCAGAAGGTGCACACTGAAAATCTTACAGCATCTAGGCTTAGGTTTAAGATGTGGCCCTTTGGCGTGTTAGGTCTTTGGCTTTCTAACTCTTGGGGTACTAATTTGGGGCCCAATTAGGGTTTTCCCTCACATGACAATGTATTTTATTGTAAAATCATCCTTTCTCAAAGTCCTCCTTCTAGATTTGTCTATTCGCACTTAAGTCTGGCCGCTGTGGTCTGCATTGAAGGTGCAAAACTTGGTGACTGTGGGCTGCGAGTTCGAATTCCCTCCCACTCTTGCAGGGGTGATCTCGGCTCAGTTTCTTAACTTCCTTTGCCAACTGAAGGAAGCAATTTTTCCACTCACAGGCTTCCTGGTTTCAATGCGAGAATTTATGTGGTAAGTACCTAAATGCCAGGGGGCGTCAGTGAGGGCAAACGCACAGTGGAAAAAAATTGCCCTTTGGGGGGACTCTGGGTCAATCAGCCAGAACTGTCTTCTCTGTCACCTTTCAAATCGCATCTCTTGCCTCGCCCCGGTTTTCCCAAATGGCTTGAAAAAACAAAAACAAAACCCAAAACGAAACAAAACAAAAACCCCGGAGCGGCAGATGTAAACCCCGAGGGGGCCGGGAGTGAAAGTCACCCAGAACGCATCCAGTTCTAGCCAGCGTCGGGGGAGGAGCGCCGAGAAGCTGCGGAGGAGGAGCGGCGGGCGGGGGCGCGGACGAGGGCGCGGGCGCGAGCGCGAGCAGACACATGCGCGCCGCCGCCACCGCAGCCCTCGGCTTCCCGGGCTGGAAACCTTTGGAGACGAGTGAGCGGCTGCCTCTAGGTCTGCGCTGCCCGCCGCCCCTCCCGCCGTCCCGCGGCTTGCGAGGGAGCACAACGGGGACTCGGGGCAGCCGGGGAAACCTGTGACCCCCCGCGCAGGAGCGGGGCGGGGGACCGGGAGAAGATGGCGACGCCGGGAAGCGAACCCCAAGCTTTCACGCCCGCCCTCTCGGTAACCACCCTGCACCCGCATCTCCACCAGCACCACCAGCACCACCAGCACCACGGAAGCACGGGAGGCGCGGGCTTCAACCTGCCCTTGAACCGTGGGCTGGAGCGCGCGCTGGAGGAGGCGGCCAATTCTGGGGGCTTGAACCTGAGCGCAAGGAAGCTGAAGGAGTTTCCCCGGACGGCAGCCCCGGGGCACGACCTCTCGGACACGGTGCAAGCAGGTGAGACAGGGCCGGGGCTGGCCACGGGTGTGCGTGACTGTCGCACCTTCCCGCCGGGCCCGAGTGTGCTACGAGGTTGGCTCGGCAGGAGCGGGTTCTGCAATGTGCGCGATGGTTGCAGTGGGCACGGTGGCCCGTCCGACCCCGTCGACCGACCGGCGACCGTGGTGCAGGAGCGCAGGGATGCGCCCACCAGCGTTGTCGGGCGCGCGGGAAGTGGGAGATAACAGGCAACGGCGAGCTAGTCCAGAACGTGAAGCAGGTCACGGACCTCTCTCCATAGAAGCAGTCTGCGTCCCGGTGGGTGGGGAAGCCCAGACAAAGGTGGCCGGCCCTCGGCCAGCCCTGTCCTCTCGGCGCAGTGTCGTGGCCCCGGCCACCGCGCCGCGCGACCGTGGCTTGCTGCAGCCGGAGAGGCGGTGCCAGCCTTGGTTCTGCGCCTGTGCGAGCAGAGCCTGGTGTCTGGCTCTCCGCCCACACATTTCGGTTCCCTCCACCGGGGCTCCCCGGTTCTCACTAACCGGGCCTTTGCGGGGGCCCTGCAAGGGAAGCGTGGCGTAGTAAATGAAAAGTAATTAAAGTGAGCCTGTTTGCCAGTGTGAGCCCGGCAAGTTGTAACTCGCGCCAAAGAGCAGCCGGCTTCTTCAAGTTGTGTCATGTGTTGACATATTTCGGAGATGTCTGCTTTCCCGTTGGTAGTCGGAGTTGTGGGAGCGGATCCATAAACAGGAAGGAGGGTGGTGGAAGAGGGTTGGGGCCTTGGGATCCGTGCAGATCTGACTTGGTTTCCGACCATCCGGTTCCGCTCTCCGCGGGACGGTTTGTACCCCAGCTAGCTAGCGCCTAGCGTTTCCCGGGGCAGTGGGTGCCCCACGTTTGAGCCACTGCCTAGACCTCACGACTGTCATTGCGTCTTCCGAAGGGCATCAGGTCTCTAGGGTTCTGGATTACTTGACTCCCATATCAGAGTCTTTCAGCTTCCTCTTATAAAGGAAGACTAGGGGGCGGGGCCGGGGAGCCAGCTGTGGCTTTCGGAGGCTAGGTTTCTCGTCGATTCCATAAACATTTATCAGGAGGCCTACTGAAGATTTAGATGGAGTTCTGAATTCATTGGAGGCCGGAAGCACTCCTCCGGGGTCATTAAACGGTGATATTTGGATTTAAGGAGGTGATATTTGGATTTAAGGATTGTCCGGAATGGGCGAGCAGAGGGGGGAATTCCAGAACTTAGTTCTCAGCAGCTGGAGAGGCTCTTGGTAGGACCTCATAGTTACAGCTTCTCAAGTAGAAGTTATTCTAAGAGTCGCCTGAATCATGAACCGTAAAAACAATCCTACCTTCTCCTTCCCTTCTGTCATAGTTAGAATGGTTGTGTAGACTGCAGAAAGCGGAGCTAGCTCGACCGATATCAACACGTTTGTGCAGCCAGCGGCAGGCTTAGAGTTGTTCCAACGCTTCAGTATTGCTGATTACTCCTAAAGTTGGGTAAAGTTGCCGTGTACGCTGTGCTGGCATTTTTTTTTTTTTTTTTTGAGAATACCAGTGCAAAAGTAGCGTGTGTGTGTGTGTGTGTGTGTGTGTGTGTGTGTGTGTGTGTGTGTGTGTGTGTGTGTGTGTGTGTGTATTACAGACTCTATGCGTGGTCAGTGCTTGTAAAGGGTCCTTTCTGTTCTCTCTGGTTCTATATGGCCATGGGTTTTGCAGGTGTTTAATTAGGAGCGTCATATATACTTAATGCTGCTAAGACTCCTAACCAGTTAAAATTAAGAGACTTCTTGTTAATTCCACAGCCTAAAACAATATTATTTCAGGGACGGAAGAGGCAAAACTGTGGCAGCTAAATTGGTAGGCACTTAAGGCAATATAATGAAGAGAAAAAAAAAAGGTAGCTGAAGAGTCAGTTGTTATATGTAGAATTTTAATACCCGTGTTAAGGAATATTTTCTCTGACTCAGGTCAAAAGCTGAGTATAAACACACACATTCCTCTCTGTTCTCCAGAAATACTTAGGCTGGACATAGGGGCTATACCTGCAATCCCAGGAGGTGGAGGTCAGTCTGGGTTACAGGGTAATGAGGCCCTTGACTCATTCTTCATGCCTCCATGCCCCCACACCCCCCAAAGAATATATGTAATTGAGCATTATTCTTTACGTGTGAGAGCAACAAAGCAAAATAAAGACATTCCGTGGGTGGTGTTGACATTTCCTACACATAGGGAGTTCAGGGAGTTGATGAACGTTTGGTAATAATAAATTCCACGCAGCTAGTGGTTTCTCCAGGGCTCCAGCCGATTATCTAAGGATGGCATCTGAAGATCTTTAAAACTTTTTCATAATTTTTTTTTCTTGGTAGTGGGAAGTAGAGAAAGCCTCTCTCTGTTAATGTGTCCCAGGCCATTTGGTTTGTGTCTTGTAAAATGTCGCTTTGCCAGCAGCTGCCTCTGCAGACAGGACTGCATGCTTGGGCAACGCAGCACACAGCTGTGAATAGAGATGTAAACTCAGAGTCTGGAGGCCTTGAGCTGC